>NW_028259145.1:8484848-8787878 GCF_977971745.1 Zootermopsis nevadensis
GAAAAATATTTTCTAGAATATATCCAAATTCTTGTATGGAAACAGATTCCTATGATGAATGTATCGGAGACGGAGAAACTATTAATCAGGGCAATGCTCTAAAAGAAGCCATGGAAAAATCAATTCATAGGTTTCTTGAGGAACCTGAAGAAATAATGTAAAATCGAAAGACACTGAAGGCCGAATTTTAAGTATTTGAGGCAACTAATAAAAGAACAAAGAATTTAGATTTATTATTTGATGCTCTGAAAACGAGCAAACTAAGTTCAGCAGCCAGTGAGAGAGTATTTTCTATTTCGGGCAATTTTGTATCTAGAATAAGAACAAGATTAAGTAATCGTTCAGTGGACATTTTATGTTTTTTTGAAATCATATTTCCGGAAGAAAAATTCTAAATGAAATAAAAATTTATAATTTATATTTTGTACGGATTTTAGATATTTCATTTTTATATGAAGTATATTTTATTTGTTATATTTTCGTAGTTCCATAAATATTAAATAAACTGAAAATTTTTAAAATAAATATAAATATTTTTTACTGTTTTAATTATATTTTGTTTTTTGTAAAAATTCGAAAAGCGATTTTTTGGAAATACTGAAATTTCAAAATCTGTTTTTTCAAAAGTCGGTTTTTGTATAAACCCTAATACTGTAGTCAAGAGTCACTCTGTTTGCAAGACCGCTGGTCACGTCAGTTTCACAAAAGCTCTGTAAGTGAGAACATGATTTATTCACAAGCAGAACGTGTGTTCATTGTGGAACATTCATTCTCATCGAAATAGTTAGCTGCTGTTTGTGAAGCATTTAACAATACGTTTTCTGACAAGGAAGTATCGAAACACAACAGTACACAGGCTGATAACACAGTTTCGGGACCCAGGAAGCTCGTGTCTGTGACAAGTGCTCCCCGACCAACAAACTAACTAAAATTATGGTTTCAATCAGTGCGCCCACCGTTAAAACGGGCTACGGCTGCAAAAATTCAGTATCATCATTGGTTTCTTCATCTCGTGCCTGAAGGTCTTCGTAAAGTAAACAGTGTTAAGTGTTGAATTATAAATGGAAAATTCTGTAGATGAAAAAACCTTTCTCTGCGTTTTCTAGACCAACGTACTTACCGCCGAACTGAGTACTGAAGGTTGATATTTGCTTCCCCCAATTTACCTGCCAACGGCATGAACTAGTACGATGTACCGTTCTTCCACTCACCGAAATTGGCCTTTAGCTGACTAGCAGGCTACAATTGTAGCTGTAACTAAATTGAATACTTCAATGCCACGGAATGACTTCACGTCTACTTAGGTAGCGACACTAAATCACCAGTACAAGGTTACTAGCCTTGTACGCTGCGAATTCTGAGCTGTCGTCACTCGTCTGGGCTCCACTGTTTCGTGAAGCAAAGTTAAATGACTTTGATGTGACCTAGAATCATCTAATTTGGGGGCGAGTAGTACAGCGTCTGTTTTATCTTCATTTAATTATTTAGCATGGTCAGCATAATGGAGAAGCTGATGTCATATCATAACTTATAATTGTAAAATAGGAACGAGGAAAATTTTACTGGTTTTCTAGATCTATATTAAATGGTGTATTAGAAATTTTCTAATGCGAAATTTTCGTATGTAGAGTAAAATAGAGAAATTTATACAAATGGAAATGATTTAGTGATTGTATACAAGTTTAGGTATTGAGTCCTGCAATTTTGCCGTAAATTTCGAGGCTATAAAACAGGGACCACTGATTTAACCTAAAAGGTACAGATGGTTAAATGTAGAACGAAGTGTTACATGAAATTAAATATGAATGTAGTTAAGATCTATTACGTTTTTTGTATCTTCTTAAGTATATTGAATACTTAACGAAATAAGAAAACATGCAGTGTATGTGTCGTGTAATTTGCTTACAAAATTATATTTCCGTCTGCGATAACCGATCCGTATAGCGTATGAACGTTGATGCTAACGGCGTATGAAGACTCGCAAAGAATGCGTTGAGAAAATGTGTGTTCTTCGGAATGCAACATACAACCTTTAACTGCTGTTGAATTATAGATCAGATGTTTCATTAAAGTAACCAATACGCTTATATTTCAGCATTTAATCCTGTGTTTACGCATATAAAAGAGTCATACTACTGGATCTTCTTCTGTTCCACATTCTACAAGTTTTTCAGTTGCTGACAAAATATTTTTCGTATTCTATGTTGTTCTCGATTGACAGTTAAATTTATTTGTCAAGATTCTAGTTTATTTGTCAGGACCTACTAACATTCAGATACTCGGTAGGGGTTCTACATATTGTGACTCCAGTGACTTCTGCATGATTTCAGAAACAGATGTCACACAGTATGAAATAACATGACTTTTCATACCGAGATTTAGCTTTGGATATTCGGGAATCACGTCACTAGCATGTATACAATATGTTACATGTAAGAAAATACTGCGATAAGAAACTTTTACGTATTGTAGCAAGACTTCCACATAACCTGACGCTGACATATCTGTAGGTCTATGAGATTACGCAGTAGATTCCAATTTTCATTTAAGTTAGACCTAGACCTAATTTCATTGTAATTTTTACAATTTAGTTTTATACACATAATGCATATACATCATATATAAAAAGCAGCTAAACTATTTCACAAGATAATTTTCACGACAGACAATCGGTACATATAAAAAAGTTGGAATGCAGTGTCGTGCATACTTATATACTCAAATGAAACATATTATAAAAGTAATGATTAATTATCGTGTTATATTCTCATTTATCTAAGTATAAGCCGTCATATGAAAGTAGCTAGATTAAGTAAAATATTAATTATTCGGTTTTTGTCCGTCTAATCACAATTCATATATAAATTTACAATTAAGATAATTAAAATATAATTTTATGTTGCTCATCGAACATTCGATTTACAATTGGAACATCTTTTTACAACATATTTCGGTTTCTATATAAACCATCTTCAGGTGTAAAAGTCCAATTGTAAATCGATTGTTCGATGAGGAACATAAAATGATATTTTAATTATCTTAATTGTAAATTTATATATGAATTGTGATTAGACGGACAAAAACCGAATAATTAATTAAATTTCACAATATGACGCAACTATATCATCTTATAAGTAAAATATGTTTAAATAACATCTATAATTTAGTCTGTAGAGGTAAACATTTGCTTTATGGCTACGTGATTTATCCAGGTAAATCTAAACAATGGGATGCTTAATTACCAGTGTGTATAACTTTAATTTATAATGCGCCGTTTGAATATTGAAAAAAAAAATAAAGGATCATAAGTGGTCGAGTCACATCGACTTCTGATCTATCCTGTAACTGAGATTTTTTAATTTCTAAAGGCTCTAAGCATGAAGATAGCCTTCTGGGGTACTGCGCCATGTTGTCTAGTAGAAGTTAACTGACCTTTCAGTGGTTCGTGTTGCCATCATCCAGTACGCACCTCTAAAACCTCGATGAACTTCTACGAGACTACATTTGCTCAGAATGTCAGTAGGCTGTGATATTTATTTCCTGGCCGTTTGATTTTCGGGTTACACATATATAACTCAAATAAAACACTGGTCTCTTAGATGCGAGTAACTAAGTTACAACAGAAAAACGCAGAGAAAACTACGTATATTTCATATCCTGTCACCAGATTACAGCAAAGAACCACATAAAATAACAGATAATAACAGAAATAATAATAATAACATTAATAAAAATACCAACCTTTATAAAAGTAATTAAGAAGGAAGCGGACAAGATCTTGAAATAGAAGGAACTTATCATTGAAATAGAGCGAATGTGGAAAGTGAAAGCAAAAGTAATCCCAATAATTATAGGAGCAACTGGAACTGTCTCCAAATCACTCAGAAAATATTTTGCTAATTTCCCGGGCTAACACTACATCAGGGAACTTCAGAAAACTGCCATTTTAAGATTATCTGTACATCATTCGAAATACGCTGTGGTAAAATATACAGCCATCCCTCACAATAAAACTATGTAATACACATAACACATATTAAAAACAAAATATATTTCGGAAATAGCTGCTGCACTATATACCTCAGGGACAAAGTTTGTCTTGGGTACATAGAAGTAAATACTCTATAAAGTGGTGAATAGATGGGATAATAATAATGTTCTACAATAATCCAACTACAACTTCGTAAGTGTGATCAATTTAGAAGGTTTTTTTCAATGAGGATAACATATCAAACTTGCATTCAAGATTAAATTGTAAGTAGACTAAATATAGAAATGCTTGCCGCCATGCAATTCAGAATACTTGTACTTTGACGCCTTCTAGCCGCCAACTACCGGGTGAGGGGAGGGGGGGGGGGGCTCGAGCGGTTCATAAGCAAATAACTCAATAAATTCAAACAAATTCAATATGAAGCTCCGGTGGTCTAGGCTAGTAACAGGAAGAACTCTGTTGATTGTTGAACATAAAATGTAGTATATACCAAGGTAAATAAGGAGCCAAAACTCTGATAGCAGAACTCGAAATTTACAAATACAAATTATAGTTACTGAAAATGATCCACAACAAATTTAAACCACTACGGATCCTTAAATCCAATCTTCCTACTATCCATATTAACGTTATCCTCCGATTTTATTCCGGTTTTCAAGTGGACCTTTCCAAAGGTGTTTCCTTTCTATAGGCCTGTTCTGGTTGCACTGTCGCCCCATCACAGACATACTGCCAGTCCATCATAAACTTTTTATTTTTCTGTCCTAATAATATTAATCACCTTATACATACACGGAAGTTTCTGTTATATAATTAGCTGAATTGTCCATTTCCTTCATCCTTCTTAGTTTCAAATACTGCTATCGCGTGATTGTCTCCCGAAATTGCTTCTGCATAACAATAAATCGATGATCCTGCTATTGAAAATAGGCGGTTAACTTTGTGCCCGGAGAGAAGCTCTCCAGACAACAAGATAAAGGTGTGGCTTCTGCGTCGCGATGCTCGCTACAGAAGACGGAAATGCCCGCAGGAAACATATCCAAAACAGCCTTTTACAGAAAACATTAACATGTGAAAAAAGGTGAAAATTTATATTTCGGAGGCCTATATTTTCAAAGAGTTGTGTCGCAGAAACCCTATCCAACGTAGCCTTGCACACAACAAACATCACATGCATGTTTGTGGGTCGACGGGCTAGATACATATCAGGCTTGGGGCTTCATGGTAACAGGGTATGAAAGAGGGCATATAAATATCACACACTGAACACGATCGAAACTGTTCTGTTGATTTGTTGTAGTGCTTTAATGTAAACTTGCTGAAAGGTTTGCAAAAGAGTTCAAAAGGCCGTTGTTTGTAATATTTTTCTGTTGTAAGCAAAATACTGTGAGAAGTTAAAATAATTTCTGAAGTTTTTGGCAAATCTCTAACAAAAATTCTGGAACAAAACTATAGGAAGAAGTAACAGTAGAGAAGAATTTTGTTTTGTAGTAAAATTTAAAACAAAAATTTAATAATACATACGTAGATGTACGAATAATATAAAGGAAAATATTATGCTTAAATATTATTTTAACTGTTACCTATTGTTAGTGTAATTATGTTTTGAACAATTTGTTCTGAAATTTATCTGGGAAAGAACGTTCATGTCAGAAATGATAAGCCCCGCCATCTATAGAGTATGCGGAGAAAAGTTTAATACACGACTAGAAGAAGTAGGAAGGAAAGGAGAAGGAAAGAGAGAACCAACAAAGTAAAGAAAGAGAAATAAGTAAATGAAAATATTTGCTACTTCATAACAGTGAAGTATGATTTATTGGATTGTGATCTGGTTAATAAGTACGTGGGATATACAAGCTTACTCTTCAGTACTTTGTGTGCAGAAGTATGTGTGTTGAACTGAAATCTGTATCAAATAAAAAATGTAATGGTCCTTAATATATAATTATAAGCAGGTTCTTCTGCATTATATACACTAAACAGATTTCATAACGTCAGGAAATCAAATTTCTGAGTCTACTAAAATTCCCTAATGTTAGTTATGACTGAACTTAATCAGATACTTCAGACCAATGGTTCTTAACCACCTCAATTTTGTTATTTAGTAAACTTAACAAATAATTCAAAATTACCCTGCCTCATTTTTGTAAACAACAGAGCCTGTGTGCTAAAGTGGTTAAGAATCACTACAACAGAGAAGCAGAAAATCACGATCACTAATTTTCTAGAAAATGTGACTCCTAGGCTTATTGGTTCCTTATTCAGAAAATGAAAACACGCAATTAAGAGAATTTCTCAGTGTGAACGTTGATAAAGCTTCTAACTTGACTAGCTTACAGGTCCAGATTTTGTCACTAGCTTAGAGGTCCAGATCTTGTCACGACTAATATATATACATATATACATGTGTGTGTGTGTGTTTCTTGCCTTCGTTTTAAGTGTGAGCATAGTAGAAATTCCATTCTTATACTGATAGGTAGCATAAAGAGTTTCAGTGCTCTGGCAGAGAAAGTCGGCCATTTTAAACCAATTTCCGGCAAAAAATCTCCAGATTCTGCTTTCAAGTTTTATTTTATCGCATACGAAAGAATTCTAATTTTGTCGTTTTTGTTGTTTGTCTTAGATTACTTTTTCTTCCACTGCAATGGTCTCATAACCCATGTATTTATGTCATGCTGTTCTAAATTGGCTCATGGGTTCTGTTAGACGGAAATTGTTTCATCCCGTCAGCATATAAACACTTCTGTTTGGTTTCCTGAAGGAGATTTGTCGTTTCTAACCAATTGGATAACATTGCTACCTTCAATCTCACGTTGAAAGTTCAAACCTACTAAGGAAGCTAGCAATTTTGTCTTGAGCTGTAACAATATTGACACATTTTATTTTAGAAAAAGACCTGATTAATTTTAGAAAATAAATCTGCAAAAGAAAAGTATATCTGGCCCAATATACGCCATGTAGACGCTTGTTGACACTGAAGAGTAAGTTTCACTGTTTAAACTAGACGTTGTTTAAAACGATCCTTTCACATTGTATGCTATTCCATTTTACATCAACGATTTCGGAGATCGATATGTTAGGATTCTTAGAGAAGGGCTTCATGTGTGTGCCTAAATCGACTAGTTGAAACGATGAGACCTAAGCACGCGTTCCTTGTTATTTATATTCAGTATTTTTTTCTACAAATCTAAAGTGGTTCACTCAAATAATTCATCTACTTATTGGACTTTACTGCAAAGAAGGCATCTAGTGCGTTAAACAAAATTTCCAACAATACTAGCGAATAAATATTTTTAATATTCTTCTCTATATCACTGAAGCCGTAACAAAAATCTAAAGTTAAAACTCTTTAAATTAGATTTAGAAATTTACTGATATCAGTCTGAATACGAAATTTGGTCACTTATTGATCTGTAAGTTATATCATACTACGTACTATGTTATAAGTTGCTAGTTAAATTATCATAATGCAAATTTAATCAAAATATTAATAATTAACTGCAAGGATATTTTACCTGCTCCATTCTCCAGGTTAGTCGAACTGGTCCTTACATATTTTCGATGATCGACCTGTCTCTCTTTTATATTAGGTTGGCAATAAAACATCGTGAGAACAATTCGATAAATTGGCATTCTTAAAAATATGTTCTGCGAATTCTGTTGACATTCTTTAACTTTCTCTCCTAGGTTGAAAGTTTTTACTTTTTATCCATTGCCCGTTGTATTTGATGTCAGGTTAAAAATTCTTCTTTGTTGCGCCGTGTGGTTGGTCCTTGCTGCCTCCATCATCAGGGCGACGAGTAGTCATCTTCAGACTCATAGCCGTTAAAACCTTAAATTCTACAGGTTAAAAATTATAGCTCCTTTTTTAATTTGTAACTGAAATTGTTAAATGTAATAACAGCAATGGTATATCTTCCTTAACCGTAGACACTAAGGACAAAAAAAAAAGTTTCTCAGTTACGACATACAATGAATATAAACGTTTGTTGATCTGAAATTCAGTTAATATAAATAAAGACAGTCTTATCTCAACTATGTACTGTATTTAATTCAATATTAAATATCACATTTCACTGTGAAGGCTGAATTGAAACAATTTTAATATTGGGTATATCAGTGGTTTTGTAGGACCTGGTCGTTAACAGGATTGAACGTGCCACTACAAATGAGATCAAATTGTACTGTAACAGCATGGCCTATACATCATCAGTTTAGAAGAAACAATAATGAAATATTGTTGAAGTAAATGTTTTTATTGTTGATTTTGCTCTATTTATCGGTAATGTGTAGCTTACAAGGTCATTGACCGTTAAAATGTGCCGAATTGTACCCCCAGGGTTAACTACCTCGAGGTTCAAAACTACTGGACTTAATTTCTGAAGGAAATCCGAACTTATATTAGTGTTTATTGTCGTAGTTTAACATCAGCTTTCTTGCAGCACAAAATTTTAGTTAGGTCAGGAGGTACGAATCTCTTCCTGAACACTGGTTATCCCGATGAAGACATTTCATGATTTCCATCAGTCTCTCCAAACATACACTGATATAATATTTTAAATACGCTAATAATGCTTCCTTTGACATCATTTCCAGTTCACAATTAGCAATCATTCTACTCTTCTTTGCTATAATCTATGTAAATGAAAAAATCCCAGAATCGTGTTTTAAAGCAACATAATTTCCCCCTGAGTACACAACATATAAAGAGTATTTGTATGAATAATTTACGAGTAAATTATTTAGTTAAAGGTTCGTGCCCTCTTATATCAGAAAGAACTGCCAACTGTGTACATGTTTTACTAAAACATTGTGATACGAATATCCAAGTTCTTGATAAGACTCAAAACAGTGTGTGAGACTCAAAAAGCAAAGGCTAAATAGTTCTATACTTTTAGATACGTAATGGGGAGGGTTTAGGGTGGCAGCACTGCCATCCACTGTAGAGATATTAAACGAAATATTGCCACGATTTTTATAAAAGTTGACGTATCAATTTTATACCACATGTTTGTAAGTACTTTTAAACAAAATGTTACATACAACTTACTTTGAAACGTTCAGCTAAAAGCCTGCTGTTTTTCAGAGCAAGTCATATGAAACGCCAAATCTCATACATACATCAACCCAATCCTCAGTATCGGTTTTGACAGTTTTCAATACATTGTATTGACTCGCATTAACTATAAGCGAGCAGCAGATAAATCTTGAATATTTTTAAAAATATTACCTCAATTTTATGTATGATGGCGATCATATAACTCCAGTACTTTACAGAAAAATAAATATGCTAAAGAGTGGGAAAAGGGTATGTAGATATTAAAAAGAATTGACCCACAGATTTTATCTTAATATAATTTTAAAGTCTCAGATCTAAAAGAATGTTTTTGAATTCAGGTTATTCGAAAAGATGGCGTAGTACCTATCATCATTGTCATGCCTTTACTGCTATATTTCTGTTCATTCGACAGTTGTGCGTTAAGAAAACGACAGACGAGTAAAATTGAGTCGGCAGAGATGCGGTTTTCCGCAAAGGTCACAAGATATAAAGTGGCGTAGACCTATCTAACCGTAATGAAGACTCACGTTTTAATACATAGATAACAAGCTCAAGGACTGTATTCCTTTCCGGAATGCACATAAGATTCTCACGCAATTGCAACGTGCATTAAATTCACTATGTTCGATTGTTCCCACTTTGGTTACCAGACAGCAGCGCCTCATTGTCTATTCACGTCTTCCCTCAACCGGAAGTTTGTTATCACCGCTCGTAGTATACGCAAAAGCACGATTTAGAGAAAGTGAGAGGACACCAGGAATCTTCAAAAAAAAATAAGGAATCATTTTAACCGGAATGTACGAAAAGCTAAAATATGACGATGAATTTGATGGTGAAAGTAAACATAAGCAATATGATAATTAGTCAAAGATAAAATTCTGCGAGAATGTAAACTAAGAGGACAACTTTCAATACATTTTCAACTAACAATTTTCGTAGTATCGTAATATCTAGTACAGAACATACCTACCAGCCTTTTACGAACAGCACCTATCAACGTTTCGAAAAGCAATAAGCTACATACAGTTAATTAAGCACACATAAGTTAGTTTGAAGACATGAAGAAGCATTAGTAACGGAAACTTTACAAGGATATAGAATATGATAGATAATATATAACCAACAGAACCCAAATTTAACATTGGAGTTCCTACGCTTAGTTCTGCCGTAGATGAACATAACATAATAACATAATACAATTTTTAAAGCACATAATACGTGCCATAAAAATTGTATTACGACAAGTAGCCTATATATTATATAAGAGTGCGAAGCTTCATATGTTCATTTAGCATTTATTATAGTTATATTAAAAACCAATAATTTGTCAATAATGGCTATACAAATTCATTTTAAGCCCTATTTCATGTTTGTTCCTTTTATCGTTTACGATGACACATTTTATTTGGATGTGAAGTCAACTGTACATTATATTAAACTATCTAGAATACGGCCATTTGGTTAATCCCTATTGATACAAACTAATTAGGCTGTTTTCTCACTGATTTTAAGTAATACGTAGTATAATATTTTTAAATTACTTCACCACATTCATTTAAACATTTCCTATTCATTTATTTTTGTTCCAATACCATGTTGCTAGTCACGCGACGCAGAGATCAGATATTTAATTAATATTATATAGTTAGTTTCTGATTTTTGCTTGGGGTTGGGCAAAGTTCTATCAGCTCCCGAATGAAAAGAACCAGCAATCTATACATAGCCTGGGACTTACGTTTATTGACTACGTAAGAAACTATTAGTTTCTCAATAGGTACTTTACTCAGTGGGGTGTGTTTCTAATTTTCTGATTCATATTATCTTCTGATACTGTCTTAATTACAATAAATTCAATTATCAGCACTAATAATCATCATGCACTTTCTTTCAACAAGGTGTCTATCACGTGATTATTAGGTTGCAGTATTATTTTTATATTTCATCCGTAATTTTTGTAGCCACAGAAGGGATCCAAAAGGTACTCTGCAGTGTTGCATAAACGACTATAATTTGCAGAAATAGAGCATTTCTTTAGATTTCCGATATATAGATACTGCTAAACATTCATTTGAAACTGGTAGCCTACACGGAGTCAGCAGCTGTTTTCCCTTATATTTAGTTAAATTGTTCACGTATGCAAAAATGGAAAATTGTGGGAGCAAAACGATCCTTCTCCATTTCCTTCAGGTGATATGTAGATGTATAATAATCCTCTGTAAGTTAGTACCGAGCTCCATGTAAAGTATGGTTTTCGTTTGAGAGATATAAGTTATTTTCAGCCAAGACCTGCAAATGTAGACACATTATATCGTCATCCGTCGAAATGATTTGAGAGATAAAACACAATGCGGTATTCAAATTCTGTGTTCTGCAATGAACACGTAAGATGTCCATAAAATATATCTTAAGGGTATATGTTTTAATCTTTAAAGTGGCTGTGCATGATAAATCAGATACAGATATAAAGCCATGCCATGTGAAACTCCACATCAACTGACTCTTGACGTGTTAATTTAATTTTGGTCGACGTTCTCCATTTGACTTGGGAGAGTGTAGATATATTGGTGTTAAATTTATCGTGAAATATACACATTGTTTGCGTCAGCATCATTATTCTTCTTTCTACGGGAGGTTTATTTCAGAAAACCGGTGGCAACTTTGTATGATTTGCTGTTAAACTGGGTAAGGCATGAAAGGTGACAATTAGACTACTCACAACTTACGTGTACGGTAAGTTGCCTATGAATTACGGAGTTGATCCTACAAGCCACAAACCCGCAAGGCAAAAAACCTACGAATAACAAAGTTAATGGTCGTGTTCACAAAAGTTAACCACTTGGCGCTATCCTGTGCTAGTTGAATCTAATCCACACACTTGTACTCTAATTTTCTGGACTTCCGTTAATTCGTCTTAGTTACGAATATTCTGCTCATCACCGTCTCAAAATCCATGAATCTCTTTTTACAATCAGAGCGAAAATCAAAGTTGAAGCATAGAACGCAAGAAAATATAAATGTTTTACTGCACATACAAATGTACGAAAATATTTGATATTTAAAGTTTTTTTTTAATTTTTGGTTTTGCAAGGCCTAGTAACATCTATCTTGTAAAACATTCCACGAGATTATTGCTGTACGAAACGAAATGGTGTTAACTAAAGAGTAACATTCCTGTATTATGATGTGGTGGGTCCGTTCCATACATTAATATGACCCGAAGTTTCAGTCGGATATTAACATGCACTGAAAACGCAGAACAGGCATGTACAGACACGTATCTGCTGGTGGGCTTCGTATGTCGATAAAGGATGCAAAGCAGGATGGACTGAACAAACACCACAAATAATCCTAATATACTTTTTCTGTTTTTAAAGAAACATTTATCTTGCATGGAGAAGTCCACAGATGTTCTGTAACTATAATTGTCGTCATATACACATTTGTGTATTTGCTTATGTAAGCATTTTGCACTAATGTTAAGTCTACGTGAAGAGAAATACCTGCGGTCTTGTACTGTTACGCATTCGAATACTAACTAGGCCCTGATGCCGAGAAAACAGACTTTTATGGAAGAGGATTAAGAGAACTGATAAATTACAATTCAATTAAATTTAATTAGTCTCCTATTCTAGATTACAAGCACACCCACGCCACAATTTAGTCTTATCTAGCTAAACGTGTTGGCTTTAATTTCTGGTCACTGAGTCACTGCGTTGTAAATATTGTTCACAGAGTTCGTTAAATAAATGTGCAGTGTGTATGTTAAACATTGTAATTTCGCTGCTAGAAGCCACTATTTTAGTAGGTATTTAGTGGTAGAACTTAAATATTAGACAACGTACAAATGGTTTAGTTTTTTAATGTGTAAGTGTACAATTCTTTTAATAATCTAACTATTTAACCTATGCAGTCTATTTACTTAGGAGTATATTGGTCAGTTAAACACAATTTACAATATTATAGATTGGTTCACTGTTAAACTAAATTATTGGCAAAGAATAGGCAAACGAGACACGAGCCACTGCACAAAGTAAGCAGTTACTGTGTCAGGGATAGATATGCACATGACACGTTTACAGAAACAGAATTACGTTGGAACGTTGCACCCAAGGTAATTAATGGCGCAAATAGTAACTTGAGCTCACTGATAAAGATCCAGTCTGAGGCAGTATTGTGTGCTGGAATGGCCTGACAGATCACCAGCAGCTTTGACTGCAAGAACAGCGGAAATGTCATGTCTGAAGAGTCTTAAATTGAAATAACTTTTTTTTGAATCTATCATCATGTCTCTGTGTGTCCCTTCCTCAGCCTTTACTAAATGAATTACATTACTTGTCAGAATTTGGAAATACGTCTAAAATTTTTAATCCTTTTAGACATTTTGCAGAACACTCTGAACACCTGATCAGGTCGACGAAAAGACTTTGCCTACACAGAAGAGAATAACACTGAAAAAATATAGACAAATATCACTGCCTCGAGTGGATTTCGAATCGATGAATCCAGATTTCGAACGATCAGGACTCAGGCCTTAGATCGCTTTGGTACTATGGGTGACATTTAGGTATATTAATTCCCATTATTTTGTAGGTTATTCAGATGCACTATTTTCAGTTGCAAAGTTAGTAACGTGTAAAATGAGATAGAAAAATAATCATGGACACGTGAGATTTCAACTTCTAACGGGACGTGTAATATGGTAGAAGTTTACCGACGTTTTGTTGATCACGGATATTGAGAAATTATTTGAAAATGTGCGATCATGGACATTTTCAAGGCACTATCATGATATATGCCTCAACATAACGAAGAAAGCAACAAATTCTGAAATACAGTTGGTAATCGGGTATCACCATTGTTACCGGCACACTCAAATGCTTGATGTAGAGGATTATGTAGCGTAGCGTAACGTACTCCAACAGTAAAAGTAAAGTTTGTCCCACTATACGCCATGTAGGCGTTTGGGGGGAGTGGAGGTATAGCTCCTCTCTTCCTTGACCTCGGCACTAGATGGGGGTGAGTGGTCAGCATCACGCCCCGGCCGGCTTTACCCCCGGGAAAGGACCCCGGTACCCATTGTAGAGGAGGCTGGGTGGGCCCCAGAGCCGGTCTGGACGCAGAGGCTAGAGGAAAAATCCTCTGCCCCCCCGTCTGGGATCGAACCCCGGCCGTCCAGCCCGTAGCTAGTCACTATACTGACTGAGCTATCCCGGCTCATACTCCAACAGTAAAGGAACAAAATATATTGAACAATGTGCCCGCTTAGTTCGATGTCTCTTCTTCATAATTGATTACAAAATAAGGGAAGTTGGATAGAACTAGAAATACAATGTAGTTTATAACTACTGCAGTCGTGTCCGCAAGAACCATATTAAATGTGGGCAGAAACCATGGAAGACTGAAAAAGTTTCCAGCAACAAAAACACTCTCTGAAACAGGCATATCAAACATTAACAGAATTTGAATAAATAGAAATGGTATTTTAAAAGTATTCCTCTTTCCAAAATTCAACAAGGTTGTATTACAACTGTATCAGTAGTTTGGTACAGCGGTGCTGCGGTAATTTAAGACCAGTGTCTGCATTTCCAAGGTTTTTTATTCGGTTCGGTTGGCATCCTTTTCATTTTGTCCAGCCATATCCAAATCGTGTTCTATGTGCGTGTTTTTCTGGTGTCTGTCTATCTGTCTGGGGGTTTCTAAGCTGGGTTAAAAGGGATATATTATGGTTGAAAGAGAAGGAGACGAATAACAAGGGATGATGTTTCAGGGAAGGAGAGAATGGTAGATGAATATCTATCTGACTGCAGAATCTACACTAACGTTTGATGTACGGTGCAGCATCTCGTCAGTGAGAAAGGAAACTGTTTACATAGTAACAGCGTTGACAGTCGCATCAACATTCTTTCCTGACATGGACTTCAACCCTTCCCTCACAAAATAACATGTGATCTATATGCTGTGTCAATAACTGCATCAGTTTCGATTCGATACCGCCATTTTCATATATTTACCACACTACATTTGTAACACAGAAGGCAATAATAACGATATTTATGTGAAAGGATCTGTCATCATACATTTGTTTACCCCAGTCTTAGTAACGCTGTATTGTTTCCTCCCGAAGTCAAATCTGACAATAGTAGCCTAAGTGTGATGTTTGCAAATAAAACTTCTAAATTGTACGCCACAATGAAAAAGTCGAAAAATAACGAAACTCATATCGAACAAGTGTCATTTACTGAGTAAATATAAGTTTAACACGGGGATCTGCAGCCTGTTCAATAGAATCTGACTGTCATTTTACAAACAAAGTAAATAATTTCTTGGTGCAGAGACATTTTTCAAATGTTTACACGGTACGTTCACTGATAAAATTAAACACGTCTGTCTTTTCCAGACTCCCGGGATCGACACAGAGCTTGTATCTAGAAAATCTCTTATGCTTGGTAGTATGTAGTTATGCAGCGGATCAGTAT
The DNA here is from genome assembly GCF_977971745.1 of Zootermopsis nevadensis. Classification (NCBI taxonomy): domain Eukaryota; kingdom Metazoa; phylum Arthropoda; class Insecta; order Blattodea; family Termopsidae; genus Zootermopsis; species Zootermopsis nevadensis. The sequence continues at coordinate 8,500,375 of NW_028259145.1, forward strand.
TTCCATACTTTGAAGAAAGACGAAGATTTATTACCTGAGAAATTTCCATCTACTCGCAAACATTGCACTCATTTCCTAAAGTAATTTTCGCATTATTCTCTGATCTACGACTACTACTCCCACGCAGATTTTTCCTTAAGATTGCCTTTAAAAAATTCTGTGCGCATTTAGCATCCGTCTTGCTTGATATTGTTCTGTGATGTTGTATAAAAGAAAATAGAACGATATATGAACTCCACTGGCATACGGATATGAAAGCATTTTCAATTTAAAATCTTCACATGAGCACCATTTTTTTCATAGGTAGAAAGGCGTGGAAACATGCTTTATGTTAATTATAAAATGTTAAATTTAACAGACCACTTGTATTTATGATCATGAAATGTATGTTTTTCTTATCTACGATTATATTTTAAATGTACTTCTGCGAAAAAAAATCATTCGAAAATGCTTTATTTTATAGATAACAGAAACGGTTATTTGAATATTTGATACATTTTACATAAAATCATAATAAAAATAATTGGCAAATAAGTAATGCAAAATGAATACCTAAATCAATGCAACATAATAGTTTCGTTCGGCTTCGTTCTGCTAAATTCGAGAGAAATGTGCAAGTATTGGATGTGAGATATATTTGCAGTATCGATAATCAGCCGTGCCTAGTATTCGAAAGGTCCCAGGTTCTAGTTTCAGTTCCAATACTCGCCAGGTTTTCAGTGGGATTATTCAGTTTCTCCAAGCACAGTTCCTTATTATAGGCCACAACTCTTTCCATTCACAGCTGTTCGAGGTTCGTCATCCAAGTTATCCTCCCAGAATATAACCTACACAATTCAGAAGGCATCGATATATGGCATAAAAATTTGTCACTCAGAAATTTCGAGAAATCTCTTTGGTTTTAAGAAATAGGCTAGCCTGAATAACAGCGAAAAATATCAGATTCTGCACTTCGATTTGTCATTTCTACCATCTGTTTACAAGCAAATGATTCCTACTTCACACCAAGACATGTTATCCCTAATATTTTAACTCGCGAAAGATTGGTCAAGCAATGAATAGTTTTAAGTGCAATCCATCACCGTCAGAACTCTTTATAGTTGGATTACTTCTTATTCCAATTTGGAAGGTCTCGGGATTAAATCCTGGTAAGGAGACAGACTATTCCGGCAGTTTCTCGTGGTTTTACTCAGTCGCTTTTTGAAAACGCCAGGATTGTATTGTGAATTAGGTCATGGTCGCTTTCTTACATACTGTTACCAACTCATCATTTGTTATTAAACTTATCATCATTAGACGGCATACGCACATAATCTGAGAGCGTCATTAAACCACAAATATGTGATCCACATAATCTGGTTTTGAATGTAAATACATTTTAATAAAGAGTTTTGTAATGATGTTTTGTAATCATATGGCACTAGATTTCCACAGTTAAATCAACTTTAAGCAATCAATATGGCAAATATTAATTAAATGCACTATATAGATTCTCTGAAACGTGGTACAGTTGGTTAAAATCCCTCTTCCTAATGAGGGCTTCATATTTTGTACTTTTCATCAAATATAGTTAATGAACAAATCAAGAAAGAGATGGGAGAGCACAAGGTGAATACATTTGGATGCATAAAGAACCAGAAACGAGATTCTTTGAACACGGTAATGCATCTTTTACTTCCATACAAATGAAGAATTTTCCATCTAGCTGAGCAACTGCCAGCTTCAAAAATAAGATTGTGTTACAGGGAATTATTTTTATATAATTTATTTAATTTTTGATCAGACTTAAATGTAAGCCTTATCAAATATTGTCTATGCGTGAATATATTAACACGTGTGAAGTCTCCATATTTTTAGTTGTTTTAATGGTAAGCGGATTTTGGAACCAGATCAGAGTTATTGGACTTTATCTTACCATCAGAGTGTTGGTTCGTGTAACAACGAGATATCGACTGCAGCCATTATGGAGCTTCGTTCAGTAAGCTCTTAATCCTTCTTTAGATCGCGGAGCACATCGGTGTAATATAAGAACGCATCAGACCAAAGGATGTTTTTCAGCATCGTAATATATACGATAAATTGTAGAAAGGAAACAATAAAAATATTAAGACTAAATAATAAATTGTTGTATACAAGCGAGTGATTTATATAAGGAAATTAATTATTCATGTGGAATAAAATATTCCTGTTCGTGATAAACAGTTAAATTGTGAAAATAATTAATTTTCTTATGTATAATAAGAAATCTTTAATTTTTCAACAAATGTGTTAGCTTATAGACGTAATATATCAATCGTAACAGCGAAATAGGCATAATTCAACTGAAAGAATCAAGAGGTCCATTGCTTTACATGTTAGTGACCGCTTCTGAATAGCATACTGAATAGATTATATTGATCATGGTGTCATAGGGTATTTATTTGGCACTCACACATATATTCAAAATATTCATAATTTTGTACAGAAGCGATAATTGGTCACTGGCTCGTATAGTCGAACTTAGTCAAATTCTCATTACTAAAATCATTTCCGCCATAACAATTATATATTTTTTATTTCTATCTGTCCTTTCCTCATTATGTCTGTACCTCTGACATCATACACAGACGTTTATTGTGACCCTTGTGTGTCCAGATTGAATGTCAGTTGACAATATTTGGTTTATTAGACGATATCTGTATATAAATTTGAAGGTAGAATCTGCGTTTAATTTGAAACTTGATGTATTGACACAAGTAGAATCACGGTTATTTACTTCTTTAAATTAAATTCATTAACTATATTTATGCATCTCTGTGTTGACTTTTCACAGTATAACCTGCAGTGCATTACATCACAGCAAAGTGCGCGAAGCCTGTTTTAACGTTCTGTGCTTTGTGGTCTCCTTTAGTTTTGAAACGTAAACATATTTGATTTATACGTGGAATATTGTAACAAGTAATACTTATATTTAGCAACATAGTAAATATATCAACAACATTCATCTTCCTACAATGATTGAATAGGTGGAATGAAAAGAAATTATTCACATTTTCCATTAAATTTTAATACTAGTATGGCAGAGATATTACTCCTAAAAAAAACCTTAATTTTCTTCAAAACCCCAATTAAGTTTTACTGAGCAATGACGTGATCTGTCCTTGTTCCATATTTGCTTTAAAAAGCAGAATAAAGCGAACATTATAAGGCGTTCTAATGACTTGAAGTCATGTCTATTAGCCATAATAACAACCTCCCATGGAAGTATATTTTATTAGTTCCCTCTTCGTAGAAACAAGCAGTTGACCGACAAGTTAACTAAATAACAAACCCCATAACCATGGTTTAGGACCATCATCGTCATAACAGAAGGTTTTAAATAAACAATTTCAGTACATTTTCCTTTCTTATGTTATATTATTTTCTGATGGGCTTTAATTTTATGATATTTTAAGAACTACTAGGTTACTATATATTCCACCTGCTTTAACAATATTTAATTTGGCACTTTACTCACAGCGTGTGTTAACGGATTTTGCACGATTCACACATATACTTCGCATCGATTAATGAATTCTTCTAAACAGCATTTACTTATCGGCTTTTTAATAGCGAAGTGTTGTGTTTTTTCAGTTATAAACTGAATTTTAATTAGTATTTAGATTAGATTCAGCCTCAAAATGTTAATGACCTAACAAAAACCCATGGTCTATTAAGGCTTCTCTCAAAATTCCAGCTTACGACTAAAATAGGGCAAGAAGCTTATCTACTGTTGTTGGTTCATCTTGAATATATTTTACAATCTTCCTGAATTTTCTTTATTAGAGTGCTGAGTAAAAATTACAGATATTTGTCCTATAAGCCGAGTGCAGTGGGACATTGCAAAAACATGCAATCTTACCATAGCTGGTGGAAATGAAAGGAAGACATAGTATATTATTGAGGAAATGTTGGGAAGGGTCTGCAGTGGTCGATGTTTTCGGAACATATGGAACTCACACCTCAAACCGCTCTCGTTCCTGGAAACCTCAGTTCTGACCTGCCTAGCCAGCAAGTTTCAACTCTTACTTTTTCTGCTCAATTCAGCAAGAGCTTCGTCTCTTTTGGAAACACTGTTGCTGTCAGTTTATCGATTTCTTTGCAGACGGCTTGCATCTCTTAATATGCAAATAAAATGGGGATAGATATATAGATAGCCAGATATATAGATAGTTGTATATAGATAGATAAATACATAGATAGATACATAGATATATAGGTAGACAGATAGATAAATAGACAGACAGACAGATAGGACGGGGAGAAAAATATTATGGAATTTTGACAAGAGTAACTTTTGGAAACGTCTGCTTGTAAGATGTAGAATATAGAGCAGCGTTTCTCAACCAACCTATGGTACGCGTACCACTGGTGGTAAGCGAGCCAATGTTGAGTGGTAGGCGAACTAAGTAAGGAAATCAAAAGATAATATTAATATAAATACGTTTTTCCTGAACGCATTTGGTTAGTGGTATATTTAATGTGTTGAAAAGAATTAGTGGTACGCCAGCGAAAAAGGTTGAAAACCCCCGATATAGATGTGTGAAGTAGGAAGGATATTACTGAGATTCTGAGTACAGGAATTGGACGGAAGCGCCTGAGGACCGTATTCAATGAAGGACCGTGTTCATCAAAAATAATTTTCCTCCGGGTTCTGCTCCCAGAACTTTAGATACAACAGATGTGACGAACGTTTCCATGTTTAGATTTAAAACAATACAAAAACATAACTGTAACACGAGTTTTAATTAAAATAGAACCTATATTATGTTTCTACACGTATGTGTCGATCGGTCGGCCTGCAGTTATGAGGCTTGTCCACGCAGTGTGTATGTACCGTCGTTTGGAAAGGAAACATTCCTGCTCGCGTACAGCGTTCGTACATCAGTGGCCGTAGAAGTGCCATCCTAGGTTCTGCAGTCATAAGCCATGGGCACCCTATTAGCGGAATCCTGTTGGTGGAAAATCTAGGTCATATATAATGGATTAACTGAAGCACATCCGCCCATCCTGTCCGTTATTATGCATTATGTAGCCTGTAGTAGTGGATACTGTGTGGCCACACTCCACGCTCATATACTTGCTAACGCATTTCTCAAAGAAGAAAAATCTGCTGATCCTTATACTGGTAGCGATTATAATGGGGAAATTATATTTGTGTTAGCCACAATAGTTAGGTATATAATATAATTCTCCCAGGTGTGAAAGAACACATAATTCCATTGATTCAAGGGACCTAACCAAATATAATAACAAAGAAACAGCTTTACTGCAGAAAGTGTGAATTACAAAATTGTAACTTTAATCCACATTGTTTTAAATGCAGAAAGAAGGAAGAACTATGGCAAATATTGGAATACGAGGAAGCAAAGGAATGGAGATAAATTATATTGAAAGAATAATATGGAATTTGGATCCCGCTACACACACCAAGAGAATAGCTGTGCGTAGGAATACAGAAAAATATCATAAAACTGGGTCATACACACGCAAATTTAAAGAAAGATGATAGCGGACACTTAAGAAATATAGGCCGAACGCGCACCGTAATTAGGGAATATAATATGAGGCAACAAGCCCAAATTATAAAATAGTGACTGATGTAGTATACACAAACAGTGGGGAATACCGGACCAAAGGAAAGAAAGGTTAAAATAGAAAACATCATATTTATAATTACTTTTAGATTGGAGTTTAAGTAAGTCCAATGCATAACTTAAATAAATGAATCTAGACTACAGGTAATGATTCCAGATTAAGTATTTGTAGAATAGTAGAATATGATAATTAATATGTATGAAAGTACGCAAAACAGAAGGTTGGGCGAAATACCTGGGAGTCACTCCACATCTTCTGAAATTTTTGACTGACTGAATAAATATTTAATATTCTTGTTTATATAAATTATTATTTATATGTTTATAAAGCTCTTTAAACCTGCATTGAAATGTATTGCAAACGATTATTCAGCATTTCACGTCGCTCAGCACAACATTTGTAGGCGAACCTTTTACAATAAACATTTAAGATATATTTTAAATTGTGTCTTTATTCATTTGGAAAGAGAAAGAAGAATGGGCGAACTTACATTTCATTACAAATCATCCTGCTACGGCCGCCAGACATTCGTAGTGTAAAAGATCAGGGTGTGGTAGTTTCAGTGTTGTGAACTGTAAAGTTATTAGCAGAATCAAAGACAGTCATCACATTTATCTATCTGTTGACTGCAACACGTATCAACTGAGGCGATATCCTGTTCTGTTGTTAGCCGCTCTGTCTGTCTTTACATTATCTGACAATGGTGCCAAATCTTTCGGCTCAGAATTTCAGTATAAATAACATTTTATTTGGACAAGAGTTACTACTAATGACGTAACATTGACAGTTTCATGGTATTACTGGAGTACTGGAAATATCGTTGAATGTAGGACTAAGTGGTGTTATATCTCGCCTAGATGAACTTAACATTATTCTAACGTTAATAACGTTTTGCCTAGATTATAAATATTTATTCATTGTGAACCATGGAATTATTTATTAGTCAGTTGGATGCTTAGTTAATTATGTCCAGGTGTTAAGCTGTTAACGCTGACCTGTCTCACACTAACTTGCGTTTGTATGAATCCATCTAACATAAATTTAAACAGTTATGTACCGTAAAATATATCAGTACACTATTTCTTGTCACAAATCTTTTATCGTTGCCGAACGTCCTTCCACGGAAATTGTGGTATACTGTTTTAAAAATTAAGCAACGAATATGTCTTTAAAGTTCCCTCCTACATTGACGAAATTCTATAAACTATGTAGTTCAGACTGAGTCATTAAACAAACTGAGAAAGTTGCAGAAAACTGATAGATTTAACCTAACACGGAATTTGTTTGTGTTCAAAGATGGAACCATCGAGCACTAAAATGCATTCTACCTTCCTATCTTATGTGACAAAGTAGCTCGTAAGGAATACCGGAACGACCTCTCTTGACCTAATTCCCCTTATCTGAAAACCGTCTGCACGTAGACAGTAAAATGGTCGCAAAAGAGCAAAACAGGGCAAGTCATTACCGAAGAACATCTTTCATATAATCTGCACAAACCATCTCAGCTTCAAAGACGTTTATAATTTCCTCCCGCAAAGCTAATAGGATTTATATAGGATGGCATCTTAATTATTATAATCAGTATGACGTAATACACCCAGAGTTTAAAGGCAGGGGCTGTCTTCACACTTTCAAACCACATCATTTCCCTGCGCCGTAATGCTTCTGACTACTGGCCGATGCGTGAAATTTATCCCAAAACGATCAGAGTATCACAAACAAGAATGTAAAACAACAGGGGTTCTCCAATTGTGGTCCGTGAGCAAAGGTAATTTTAATGACCAAACAGCAAAGGGGAACATTTTTCACGTTTATATAATTTCTATATTAACTTCTCGTAATGACCTAATATTGAAAATAGTTTAAAGACGTTTTCTGTTGCGTATATTTGCTATATTTTCCACAAGAGTTCTTTGCCGTTTTACCCCTGATTGCCTCAAATGTTCATTATATAAACAAATTAAATATGTTTAAAATGTGGTCTTCTGAGTTCTACATAGTGTAGCCCTAGATTTATCTTGAAAATAATTTCAAGATGGAGGAAGAATGTTTCTTTGAAATTGTTGTGTACAAAATCACAAGAATATACGGCGCCAAATCCCGTGTCAAAACTAAAACTGAGACCTCAGTGAGAATCTCAATTTCTACCAGACTACAAAGAAGAACATCCCAGAAGTGACTTCTTCTCAGCCGTGGCTATAAGAACGTGAAATGTCTTCAGCATGAAAAATTGACTGACACAAGAACCCGTTAAAATGGTCAGTTACTTTTATGTATGGGCTGTTAGCTCGTATATTTCAATATTTTAATGTTTTATCGTAATAAAAATACAGAATTTACTCAGAATAGTTATTTTAATTATTACATCTTTAAAATATTTGCTATTGTGAGTTACACAAGTAACGTTTTGCTTCTTCATGTCGTATCTGCCAACTGAATCACCAAATTAGCTGGGAGCGGTGTATAATGACGTCATCGGGCGTGGTTGTTTCGTCATTATGTACCTGTCAAGTACTGTCACGTGCCCCCGCCTCCCGTGGGACAAACTCATGCTCTGCAATTAGACATGGAATACCTTGTAACTCAACTAGATCAATTATAGGGATTTTTGGTTCGAAATGAAATATTGGAGTCCTCCCAATAGGACGCTTTAGGCGCATACGATAAAGTTGATGAGGTTCAAGGGGTGAGGGTCTGTTTGGTGTAATGATCTGTCTAACAGTGACGACACCATTCATTATATTTCCGTCACCCTCGCTCATTCTTCCAATTCTGTGGTTTCAAATCCCCTTTGTTTTTCCAGCAGTTTTCCCGTTTGGGGTTTGCTATTGGCGAGAAAGGGAGGGAGGATGGTGTGTCACAGCTATGTACACTATGCGCTCTGTGTTTCCTGTCATGTTACCTGTGGTTTTATGTGTTGTAGTATATTTAAATTTTTGCGGCATATCTCTGTTTATTCGGTATTTTTAATTTCCTCCTGAATTCGGATCATGAATACCAAAAGGGAATACGATACTAATTTTTAAATAGTTGTGGAAACAATAACAAACGAGTAATTTAAGACTTTGGTGCAAAAGTGTGATAAGTAAAAAATGGCAAGATCTGTTTGTTATTAAAATGATGGTGTAAGATACGAATAAATCTGTATGCTTTTCAAAGTACCAAAAAATAAATTAATAGTAGGCTTACACGAAATTTTGAATATTTGAAACTCTTATTTTATCTACTGAAAATTATAACATTCCAGATGTCCCTCTTTGCGCCAAATCCTTCAGTTCTTTGTTCTGTAACCAATTTAATATTTCTGTGCTTCGTTAAGATCCTACTGTTATCAAAATAAAAATTAAATAATACTTTGTCTTCATTAGATGGCTGTCCTCTGAGTTGTTGCGTCCTATAGTTTGGTATTTACCGACGTTTCAGATATCCTCGTTGCCTCCAAAATCAGGGCAAAGATAGAGGCAACAAGTACCTCTGAAACGTCAGTAAACTTTTACCAGAATACATCGCGCAACATCCAAGAAGGCAACCATCTTTAGACTCACCATCGTGAAAACCTCAAATCTATTATATCTTCATTACTGGTGAAAGAGAACCCTGTCATTTTAAAAACGATATTAGACTCGTCTGCAAATCAAACTTTCCATGGTAGCTTTGCCATATCTGTGTCCCCGTCTGTATGTCTGCATATAACAATTTGAAAGCCAGGGAACTGATTTTCGTTAGAATTTATAATGTAGGGATTTACTAAAATCTGTCAACAGGTGCAAAAATTACTTTAAACCAGATAACAAAAGTTGCTATTTCACATGAAAACCTGCATGTGTTTCTGCCCGTGGGGGTGACTGAGTGGGGAATACCCACGTGGGTAATTTCCTGTTATCCTCCCTGTTACACGTGTAAATCCATCGTCATGACTTCATAACAATGGGAGATAGCGTTAGACATTCGCCATTGCTTAGGTAACTGGTCCCAAGAACTGATATCAATTACAAAAGTCGGGAGTGAGATTCTGAGAATTGTTGCACAATGCTAACGTTTCCAACTTTTTAAAGGTGCAGTTCTATTCTTGGCAAGGGCGATAATTCTTTCTTCAACACAAAGTCCAAATCATTTCTAGAGTTCATCTAACCTCCCACTCAGTTTGGACTTCGCGATTCTTTCAAGGGGATTAAATCAACCGGAGCGTAAAACAAACCACTTGTCCCCAACAAATGCAAAGGATTACGTTTATTCAATTACTCTTGATTTAGTAAACGAATCTTTCAATTGCCTTGATCACATAAGATGCTTGAAAACTCTTGTGCGGTACTTAAAGGAGGTTATTTGGATATGTAAAAAACTTTTATTTTTTAATTCGCCATATTTTTGCTATTTAAGATGTTTTTATATTGATATCGATATTGTTATTTCAACTGTCAATTTTTGCAAAATGGAAAAATTCTTTGTAATATAACAAATCAATTGATTTCCTTCATTACATTGAAAGAAAGTAAAATTTCAGAATTCTAGCGATTGTAGCCCTTTTCAGTCGTCTCTTCAAAGTACCTCTTTTTTGAGTAATTTTTTGTATGTGTGGTGTGATCTTGTGAAATTTATTTCAAGTACTAGTACTCCAAACTTATATTACACTTTAAATATCTGTGCCTGGAATAATTGTCAGCGTGGAGGCCACGTCAAGAAATCACAATTATGCAAAGCGACATCCACGTAAAAATGTCGTCGGTCGGAAAAGGTGGCAAATTTTTAGAAAAATTTATTAGATGTTCTGCTCCAAATGGCATCCATCCAAAGCTCAATAAGTATTCACTAAAGACTGAAACCAACTTGTATTTGTTCGAATGATAAAATTATTAGTAAATAATAAATTGAATTAATGTGAACGGAAGCGATATTGACCTAAGTTAACCCATTGTTCTGTCGCTTTCCTCGAGAAAGTAACGGAAACCAAGAAAATACCAAAGATGCTTGCCGATCTCCGGATTGAGACTTGAATAATGACTTTCCCAAATTCGAAGTAGGAATGCTTGCATCTCGACCGTGACGTTTGTTGCAAACAATTAAAAACACGACTTCGATATGTTGTTGTACAGGCGACAAAATTTGCTTACATAACAATCATTTGTTTTCTAAATCAGTGTTTTTTCGCTAATTTAACAGTCTGGACTCCACAAAAGGTCGACGTTTTGATATTACAACGCTGTCTTTATAAATTATTTTGTATTCTGTTTACCTCATGGGTTTCCCTTATGATTAAACTGGGGGCAATATTTTGGGGCGGATTATTTTTTCTCCGTGCCGTTAGACGAATGTCTGTGGCAATACTCGTGGTTTTGAATCTAATAAGTTTCAAGATTTGGATGAAATATCCAATAAATGGATTATTTACTGTTACATATTCGGAACAATTTAATTTGTCGAAAACTGTCAGTAACCGTCTCAAGTGTTTAAACGTTTCTCTGCAACAACTTAAAAATAGATGATTCGACACTTTTCTTTTCGATATCGTCAGCTTCCGTATATAAGTCAATAATTTAAAAAAATATTAGATAATGTTACTCATGTATAAATGGGGTTCCGGATGAAATGAGTGCTTATATGAATAGGGAAGAGTGTGTGAAGAAATGCTCATGGTGTATTTAAAATTAATCCGTAAGATTATTTTGTTTTATTTATTTGAATTTAGAAACCAAGTATTTTTAGGCTAACTCTTCATGTAGATTACAGTTTTTAGACGTTTTCCACTATTAAATATTTTAATTCCAAACCTGTAAAATGTAAATATCCGAATGGTCATAAGTTATTAATAATAAGCATTCTTTATACATTGATTCAGAAAATGGATAAAATATTCGTTGCTTTAGATGTTTGGAAAAATGTTCAAAATCATTATACAAGTATCAGAAGACCGCCAGTGATGCATTTGGCTTTGTGTTCGCAGATAACCAACCACTCCTTGAGACATGCTGAATAATTAATGGGTCCAAGGGACTCAACTTGACCAAGGGTCTTCTGAGCATCAATATTAAATGCATTATTCCGTATAAACGGATAATTTAAAGTTCTAGCAATTTGTAAGCTCTTCTTGTCTTAGATATTTGTCGTCTAGAGAGTATAAACAGAGTGAGAGTACCGAAAGAGGTTTAGTGTTAACATTCATGAAAACCTGGTCCTACTTTACAATTTTCGCTCATTTTGAACAAATATATTTATGAATTCGTAATTATTAATTAGATCATGTACAATTGTTTAAGGATACATTGTCAAAGGAAGTAATAATTTGTTTAAATTACATGCTACACATATAGATCCTTCAGATATATAACAATTCAGTTTATGTTCAAATTATTTTTTTGTATTCCAATAATTTCGTAATTATCGTAGCGTACTCCATACGGACACAAAGTTACAAACCGGAAAGCTATATATTAATTTCGCAAAGCGACCATCTTGTTTAGAATCCCACAAACAACTTTAACAAAGCAACGTGGTTTTTGGAGACTTGCTACGTTCCATACCTCAAAGTGAGAGACCATTCGGAAGAGTCAGGTATAGAAAGTATTAAAAAGGATCATAAAGGAATATGATATGAGGAAACGGATTTGATTTACCGCCACAGGACACAGTCCAGCGACGAGCACAGTAATGACTATTCGTGTTCTATAAAGGTCGACGAATTTCATATCTAACTGAGTGACTGTTGAGTAGGAACAGTAGCTCTATGGAATAAGTTAATCTATTAATTAAAAAGTGTATATAATCTCCAGATGCGAAAACACATTTTACTTCAATTTACCTTCAGAGAGTTTTAATATGTTTTCGTACTACTTACTGATTCAAAATAAATTACTGATAACATCTGTGTCGAAACAAATCTTTAATTGTCACGGGTTATTTGGTATCCATTTCTTCGACACATAAAACTATATAAAAATTTCAGCTTATGTATATAGAGGCGTTAACCTCCTATTGTCGTCTGCCTCACTCTCATGCACGTATTTGCATTTTTGGTCGTAAAAAATCAGTGCTACAACAGATTATACACCCAGGTGATTAGTTTTATTTCATTTTCGACCAACAAATGACCGACAAAGTTGTACGAGAAGAAAACCGGGTGTTGAAGATATTCAGGGCGTAAAAGCAGAGAAAATTGGACAATGGATGAACATGTTTGAAGTCACTGAATATGTTTGCGAGTATTTTATACAGTCGTTAACAAAAATTTTTTTTTTTTTAAGTTGCATAAGAACTCGGAGTTAGGAAGCCACCAGAAGAAACGCAGTTGACAATATTTATATTTTTAATGAGTTGCGTCATTTTCAAGATAGATAACTAACGTTCCTTCTGAGTTAGAAATAGATTCAGTTGTATCCTCTAATGTTAATAAATAAAAAAATTAATAATTTCTATTTATGATCGTTGAATAGTTTTCAGTCACAGTTCCTTTTGTTGTTACACGGGCATGTATATTTCTCTACAACTTGCATAAATAATACAGTTGCTTTTTACACTGTTTCATTATAAACGAAGACAGGAGAATGTAGATAAAGTGAACGGAGCCAGTAAGAAACAACGGCCTGCGAGTGGCAAGTCGCTTGGTTACAGTAGCCAGAACTTAACGTCTTAACGTCGAAGTAGCTTTTGGTCTTCTTTAGAGGAAGCGATACTATACTAAATAGCAGGCGGTGATTTCTAAGAAATGTGGAGTCGAAGTTCTCACCTGAAAGTGGGAGATAACACTCAGAACATTTGACAGTGAGTGCTTGTTGACTAAAATGAAATATTTGCGTCTGATTTTAATTTGCGCATATATTATTTTCTGATGATCTGTACGAATGCAAGAGGAGGCTCTTCACACAATATAACTTTTATCCCAAACTAACGTTTATTTATTTTGTTCACGATATTGACAGGTTATGTTCTCTGAGCTATAATGAGGAACACGTCGCTTAAAATATTGACTTGAAATGTAGTAGGAAGTGGGTTTAATCGTTCCCGAAATGCAGGTAATTATTCCGTACGATTACACAGAACAACGATAACGTTACTTTAATTTTAAACTTATTTCATCTTTAAAACTTATGTAAAACACATTGCTTTAGAATGTATTAAGAAGGAGACACGGTTAGGTTAGATTAGCACCTCTGAAACACTGATAAGCTTCTGGAATTTGCACGACGCTACAGCCATATTCAAGTTACAATTTAGTTCCTGACGGGAAATTACCGAGAATTTACGACTGTGTATGTTTGTTTGAAAAGAAATTAACCAAAAAGGAAAAAGTATCATTCATTATTCCCGTGGTATTACAAATGTGAATTCACTGGCCTCTAATTTAGTGGCTGCACGTAAGCGCACGTACCTTACATCCTGTAAGCTTAAAGCATATTTAATCCCATTATACTCTGTTAATTGGCGTGCGTGACGCAATGACAGTTCGTGTTGCGTGACGAAATGTATTCTGAGGTGCACAGACAAAATAACAATACTGATATTTCGTGCTCTCGAAATAATGTCCTGTAACAAGTTTTTGTCCTCTGAGTTGTGGAAAATTCGCGTATTTTGAATATTATAACATTATGTACTTCCGAATTTTATATAAGACAGTGACTAACTAATACCAATATTTTAATAGTGCTGTTGCTGATCTTAGTGAACTTAGAAAACAGAATTTTAATTTGGAAGTCTCATGAGAAAATCTCGACCCGCGATCGGCTATCGTAGTTGAGGCTTGTCACAGTTTTACTCAGTTACACCAGGAAAGTTCCGAGATAATTAAATTCGACGATGACTGCTTCCTTTCGAATTCACCATCCGTCCTATAAACCGATTTAATATAAGCCTGGCTGGATAGCACAGTTAAATCAACCACAACTTTGAAAATTGTAATATATATTTTCAGATATTGCTGGGTAAACATATAACATACTAACAAAATTATTCATGTCTACGTTCAGTGCCATGATCACTTCGTTGTTCAAAAAGGGTATTTCTAGCGGGATTTCTTATTTTCACGAAGGCGAATATGAAGATGGCTGTGTGTTAGGTTGTTACTCAATGTTGTCAGGTATAAGTTTACCGACGTTTCAGAGTTTGTTGCTGTTTCTATCATTAATCTGATCATAGAGGCGGCAAGCACCTGTCAGAAGTCTGTAAATTACCAGTATAAATGTGCCACCCACAGATTACAAAATGACAAACAGAATAATTACTCCAACTACTAAAACAAGAAGGGAAACACGAATTAAATTGTGTGAAGTAACAGTTTCTGTAATAATGCTGTTTTACATCCCCAGTTAATTTTTCCAAATAATATGGACTCATGTTTGTGCTATATTTGCACAGACTTCGACGAACTTAAAATAGGAACTAATAGAGAAGCATTACATGACGACCGCATGACGGAGGACATGTTTAGATAAAGATTTACAGCTTCTCCCTCCGGAAATGAGGCTTAACCGAGGCTTACTCCTGACGCAGATGCAAGTTAACTACTATGTTAATGCCCATCACTTTGTACATGGAGTGGTGACGTGTACACAGCAGGCGTTAGGGTAAAACTATGCACCACACCGCACCATTACCGTCTGTTCAGACCTTTTGTCAGATATGTTTGTTAATCTTAAACAGGTCTGTGGAATCAACCTACTTTTACAGTAATTATAATGAGGTGAACACTAAAAGCGAAGGAGAAGGGTGTAATTATTTGTGCTAATATGGCAGCATCAACCCCACATGCACTCACCAATAGAATTGGCCCTTGTAACGCAACAAACTCTATATTACTTTTAATCGGTTCCCTATAACAGCGCGGACGTTATGAAACATGTCCACGTCGTGTTTTGGTGAGCCTTTCAGCCCTGCTCGTACGTGGCAAATACCCTGAAGTCATCTCATTTGCGCAGATCAAAAGACTTAATCGTTTCTCATTTGTCAGCTTATAACCACGAGAGTGATATGTCGTCTAAAATAGTGATCCGTAAAGCATGCGATTTATATAAAAATGAAAAAGATTAAACGATACAAAGTACGTACACCAGGAAATACTAATCTTGCACTTTTTTTTCCAGATTTGTGTATGGAATGTACATAGTCATTAAAAAAGAAATCCCCACGAAATATTTTTATGTTTACTTTAGTTTGAGACATGCACTCATTGTGTTTTTGTATTCAGCACCTTGCAGACTTTGGGTCCTAGACTGCAGTGAATGCGCAGACACACTCGACTCTCCCGGCGATGAAGCTACGAGGTGCGATCGGAAAGTTTCAAGACTGTGTCAATAGAGGGCGAACCGGATGTAGTAAGAGCTTCTGCCTTTAGGGGGTGCGGCCTACATTCATAGTGAATCAGTGTGCCAGCCGGCATCATCGAATTAGCATTTGTTTCTTAGTTACGGGCGTTTTGGTAGTGCATTACACCGACCCTCCTGCGATTTCGGAATGGCGTGTGCATCAAATTTTGCCAAAGACTCGCCAAAACGGCTACGGAAACCTATGAAATGCTAAAGCAAGCATTTGAGGAGTCCGCAAAGGGTCGTCCACAAACTTCTGTGTGGCATTCACGTTTTAAAAATGGCCGAAACTCTGTCGATGATGACGAGCGTTCTGGACGACCATCTTCGAGCACAACGCCCGAAAATGTTACGAAGATTCGGCAGGCCATTCACGAAGATCGACGTCGTACCATCAACGACTTGTGCGACATTGTTGGGACAGGCTATGGAACCTGTCAGCTGATTCTAAAGGAAGAACTCCACATACGACGCATCCAGAAGCAGAATCGACTTCTCGTTTGTCAGGAGCTCAAAGATCTTGCAAGAACCGACCCCAACTTCCTTTCTAAGCTCCGTGTGACTTCTTCCTCTTCCCAAAGATGAAAATTCAGCTAAAGGGAAGGAGATTTGAGACGATAGAAGAGATTCAGGCAGAATCGCAGATGGTGCTTGACAGGCTGACAAAGAAAGATTTCCAGGGATGCTTCCAGGCTTGGCAGCGGCGCTGGGATCGTTGTGTTCACTCTCAGGGGAACTACTTCGAGGGTGATGGATGAATTTAATAGCTGAGATAAGTGTACGGGTTTTTATAGGCGCAGTCTAGAAACTTTCCGATCGCACCTCGTATGTGTCGAACGCAAGCAGTACGATGGAGGCAGTGTGCGATAAACCTGAAGGCGGTTTGAGGTTTTCAAGTCCGCTGTATCCGTTCGATATTCACACGGAGGGTAACCTTGAAGTTGCAAACCGATTCATCTTTGGTTTACTCCATTTAAGGCAACTGAGGGCAGTAAAAAGAAAAAATTGCCATGAAGATCACGGATTTCCAAAGAAGAAGAAGAAGATAACTATCTTCTGGGTCGTTGGCAGTTTAGTCTGATAGAAGTTTACCGAAATTTCATAGGTGCTGGTTGCCTCCATCATCATGGTCTGATAATCGCCTTGGTGATAGAGTGAGAAAGATCTTCTGAAACGTAGATAAACTTCTACCAGATTACACGACGCAACAACTTAGAAGACAGTCTTCTTCGCACTCGCTGCCATGAAAACTTCGAATGTCACTTCTAATGATGGTGTTGAACGTTAAAGGTTTCTGTATGTACACAATCCAAAGAAATCTGTCAGGCGTTGCAGCTATTAACCAGTCAGTGTACCCAGGACCATGATCTGGAACGTGTTGTGTAACCGGCTGAAAACCATATACTCCCAGAATTCATATGAGACACGAAATAAAAAATCATTGATCTTCCGAGAAAGTCTATTAAGTGAATTTCACATTATTTGAATCTTATGATGATTCTTTCTGAAATGAGAACTTCACACAAATGTAGATTCGTTTCACAATACAATGCCTATGTTAATAGTCACAGTTATAGAATCAAAGAAACAAAACGGGCCCATGAAGTTTTTGTCATGTGAGCTAACCCTTGAAGTGAACGTGTGGTGTGGTCTTTTATATGACCATGTGGTGGAACCTTACTTGTTTTGTAGAAAACGCTATTAAGTAAAATATTTGTTCGGCGTGTTAGAAGTGTTTACTTTCCCACAAACTGGAGACACTGAAAGCGATAAAGTACATCAGTTGTTTTCCAACTTGACTGGGACTCACTCCATTTAAGTCGTAATGTTCCACATGCTCTGGCCACGTGGTTTCCTAATCGATAGACTGGAAAAAGTGACCTATAACTTTAACTTAAAGAAATCGAGATCTTACACCACTGGATTTTTTTATACGAGGGATATGTGGGAAAAGCTGTCTAAGCAAAACAACTTCTTTATGTGCGTCATCTGCGACAGAAGATTTACATTGCTATAGCGACAATCCTCCAGACATATTTCGTCGTATCTACCACAGAAAGGAATGTCGCTTGACTATCAGAAGGCTACAAACGTTATGGACACATTAAGGATGTCGGAAATCTTTTTGTTTTTCCAGAGTTTAAAGAAATCTTTCTTAATATATTTCGCCCTAAATTTTATTTGTCTATTATGTATACACTTAGCCTGTCTTCCTATCTATCTACGTATCAA
Organism: Zootermopsis nevadensis; assembly: GCF_977971745.1. Classification (NCBI taxonomy): domain Eukaryota; kingdom Metazoa; phylum Arthropoda; class Insecta; order Blattodea; family Termopsidae; genus Zootermopsis; species Zootermopsis nevadensis. The sequence continues at coordinate 8,518,515 of NW_028259145.1, forward strand.
TTTATTTTTTATGTGACTTTTTTACTTCCCTGTTTTTTCCGATTTTTTTTCGTGTACGCGGGAGAAATTTTCCTTCAGCACACTTTAATTCGTGTCACTGTTTTGTGACATTTTCTTGTTAATACATGTTAGTGTCCCTTATTTTGTGTCTATTTCAGTACACCAATATTACCTTAATGTTGTATCCTTGTTACGATAACTGCACAAGACAATGAATGAAACATTATTACGTTAAGATGTGATGACCGCTATCGTAATACGAATTTATTTTGCTGATTTATCATCGGAGGTACGTCACACATATTTTATATAATATAATTTTGAGCGTCTTACTAAAGCAATTGCTTCTCCCTGGATTTACTATGTTCCCTTATAACACTTAATTCACGAACATGAACTACCCATTTCGCTAAGTCAGTGTTAGAGATTTTGACCTACTTTGGGAAGGTAACTGTTTTCAATCCCATTGTTCATGAGTCTAATTCTCCACATTAACGATTACACTTTATTTGAACGGTAGCTCATAAATGTAAATTCGATAGTTCCACGTGGAATCCTTTTTACAGATATAAATATTCAGATTATAAAAATCTTCATAGCAAGTCGTGCTTCAGCAGTTAATAATATTCTAATGAAGAAATGTTTTACCATGGAACATAGACGTCGTGAATAAATGAATGAAGGATAAAATTAAGTTCAGTTTATGTGAATTTATCTGAACCACATCTTAAATCAAGAAAGCCCGCTCTTCCATGAATACCCAAATAAAAAAGAACAGATTTCCAATGTATGATTGTGTTCTGAACGACTATTATTTTGTCGATACTCTGTGTCTATATTTATTTTTAGCCGTTAAACCTTCAGGAAATATATTGATGGCATATTAATCTGACATAATCACTTTTAGAGTCTCCTAATAAAAGCAATAAAATGTATTGGGTTCAATTACAAATTTAGTTTTTATTGTTTCATAAATACCTTGTGCTTGAAGTGGCTTAAGTGTTTTTTAATTTATCTGAATTTCAATACCTAATTATATTAACTAACCAACAACTTAAAAACAGTAAAGAGATTCACCGAGGAAAAGAGGGAATATAGATAGTGCAATATAAACATTAGACGCATTGAAACATAGACATTCATATATGTGTGTGTGTGAACGGCCTCAAAGCTGGCGTATGGCTTCGTCAGATATCAACTAAACGCCTGGAGTAATACAGGAGGTGGGCTTCAACCCGAGAGTAGGTTGCTAGTTGCAGTGCCGGTAAGAAAAACTGAGATTCCTTCAATCTGTCCGAATCTCTGTTGCTAGAAAACATTCCTTTGAATATTAAATAATTTTCCTTCTGATTCCTGTCGCACGCAGGAATTCAATCATTGAAGTGACTTATTTGGATATAAGACAGTCAGTTTCTCAGAAACCCTGATAACTACCTCTAAGTAAATACAGCATTAAAGCTCAGAAGGTCATCGTAAACCTCTTTACCGCACTGAGAGCCTCATATCTCAATAAGGCACAGTTATTCCATTCATAGTACGAATTTTGCCCCTGCTCTCTTCGCCCACCTGCCCCCTCGGGAGGGGTTCCCTACCAATCTAAGCCCTCTCTTCCCCTTGCTCTCCGTAAATTAATTTTATAAATTCAAGGACGAAACGGTAGGGAAATAAATATTAATTATTAACCATAGGGTCTGGGGTTCTCGCGGTGGTTAGTACAAAGCTGGCTGACTTCTGGGTTGCAACGGCGTGTATAATGGTAGACATTTACCGGCATTTCAAAGGTTCTTGTTGACTCCAATATCATGAACTCATCACCCTGGTAATGGAGCCTGCAAGAACCCCTGAAAAGTTTGTAAATTTCATCCAAGACTACAAGACGCTGCATCCCAGAAAACAGACATCTTCTTAATTAAGATAAGTTCTTACTTTTTCAGCTTTAAATCCTAACACGTCATTGTTTACACGCATTTCACACGGTTCCCCTATCAATAATATCTCCCTTTCATCGTACACATCAACAATATTTCCATAAATCTGACTCAGTCGTTGAGTATTTCGTCGGCGTTTTATATTCGCTTCATACGTGGTGGTCATATGTCGAGAAGCTTCTTCACGTTCTGGAATTCATTTTATTCATGCTACACGTCGTAATTCAAACGATTTCGTTTCCGAAACAATCACGGGTAATGGCGCTGTTCTTGTGGCTTTCCTGCTTTCCTATTCAAAATTAGCGCACGCGGACTTACACCATAATCTTACGCAAAGGAAGTTTCGTTATTTAATATTAAATGCAGAGCCACCTGCCAACAGAATTAGTCACTACAGGTACCGTTGGCAGTACCACCTACCGTCAGACCCTTTGTATTGCCACAATTTGATGCTACGCGATTAACTTTTTATTGTGTAAAAGAGATAAGACAGGTTTCCTGGCTGAGTATTCATGTTGGACACAACAGTTAATAGAATGATGGAGGACTTGGAAGAATTTTGCTTTGTTCTCACTCCCTAATGTGTGAAGCTTCCTTGTACGTACGAGCTATGACATAGATACTATGAAAGCAAAAGGTGACGTCGGAAATTATAGAACGTTTTCCATTGTAGATTGCAGGAAAGAAGTTAATTAAATGCTTCAAATAATTTGTTGCAATCTGGTACAGTCTCTAAAGTATCAGTTTTAATTCTCATCAAACGAGGGACGTCCGCGGCTGCCTTTTTTATACGTCGGAAGAATGTTGGGAGGACTAAAGACTTTTTAAAATGACCTGTTGTCTCTGGGTCGAAATTTTAGATCCTGTGTTTTCTTTATTTTGACAAATGCAGACAGATAACTCCACTTTTTAAAATCATAAAATCTTCATAATTTTGTTCTGAAGAATTAAGAATCTTTAATTGTATTTGAGCAGAGACAGAAAACTTGTTCTTTGTGGATCAACACAGAGTAACTTTTCAAGACACGCTCAGAATACCGGGAAAACTTTCATGAATCAATTAAAAAACGTAGGATCTTTGCCACAGGAATGTGATTTTTTGCCGGAAAGTATGTTAAACACCATATTACTCCTTTGTTTTTTGATGACCGTCGTCTGGGATGTAGCACCGTGTAGTCTACAATAAATAGACCTAGTTAGAGATTCCTACCTCCACCATCTGTATGAGTCGGGATAGTGACTAGGTACGGACTGGACGATCGGGGTTCGATCCCCGACGGGGGCAGAGGATTTTTCCTGTAGCCTCTGCATCCAGACCGGCTCTGGGGCCCACCCAGCCTCCTCTACAATGGGTACCGGGGTCCTTTCCCGGGGGTAAAGCCGGCCGGGGCGTGATGCCGACCAGTCACCCCCTCTAGTGCCGAGGTCAAGGAAGAGAGGAGCTATACCTCCACTCACCCCAAACGCCTACATGGCGTATAGTGGGACAAACTTTACTTACTTCTTAGGCCGGGCGCAAACGGAGCCACTAGTGGCTAAACACGACCACTAGTGGTCGCCACTTTATGTAGACATTTTCCCCAAACGCGAATACGGCCATTTTGCTACGCTTTTTGAGGAGCTAACGAGGCACGAAGATAAATTTTTTAAGTATTTTCGAATGAGTTTGACAACATTCAAAGAATTATTGTCCTTGTTACAAGATCGTTTAAAACGCCAAGGTACCATCATGAGAGAAAGCATACCTCCTGCAGAAAGACTTGTAATCCTTTCTGCAGGAGGTATGCTGCCACTAGTGGCTCCGTTTGCGCCCGGCCTTACTTTTACCTCCACCATCTGTAGCTTGTTATGAATAACGAAAAAATTCACTGAAAGTTATGGCTTGCTGTTATGGAATTTGTTTAAAACACTGTTTCATCAATATTTCTTCTTTCTACAGCGTGTTAATACCGTATATTTAAACCTGTATAATGTTTATGTAGTTTAAATCGTGGCTTGGATCCCTCGCTGGATTTCACACAGCACTGATCAGAACTCCTTTCATTGCCCGCATCTGCACAAGACAACAAGATATTATTGCTTCTGATACAGAGTGCTAACAGGGAAGGCAGCGGAGACCTGGAGGCTTCTGCAGTAAGGCATGAATTTAATCAGATTCAAAATTGAAAAATATCGTACAATGTCAATGCCGGAAACGCTTTTTACTTAGCTGTGCTGGCTTCAGTTCATGAATATTATAGTTACACACTTGAGTAATTCTGAAATAAGAAAAAAATACCGAAAGTTTTCTATCTTTGCTATGTGAATTATTGATTTGTAAGTTTCCCCATCATAAAACACCAGAGCTGGACTACGGAATCAAAAGCAATTAGGTGACGGCAATCTAGAAGCATGAATTTTTCGTTTTTATAGAAATGCCAGTCATTCGAATAAGTCTGTATTCGAAGATTTTCACTCTTTTTGTTACCGAAGAACACCTTACGAGCCCGTTCACGTCTGTGTTTTTGTCGCATCTCTCATCCTACTGAAGGATTTCATTATTGCAGCAGTAATCTCGAATGCCGGAGTTGTGTTGGAGACGTGCAGGCGATCGGGCGCGTTCAAGGCGTCGCTGCGATGGGCGTTTAGTTCGCGAGACGATTTAAGAAAGAGAAGAACGCGACATTGTACGGGTCAGTCGGTTTTCAATAAATTTCTTCTTCGTGAGGCTGGTGGTCATGATGTGTCTCATCATGGAAAGAATGAAAGTGAATCTAGGACCGCCGGCTGATCAAATTAAGCTGGATCAAATTCGAGAGTATGTCAGGAGCCAAGGACAAGATGCTAACGTTTGGAAACACTTGGTAGAACAAATGGCTTACTAATCTCGTATGCTATTGGCACTATTGGTGTTAGTTGTTATAGTGTCTAAATGTCACGGCAAACAACGTAACAAATACTCTAACGTGTGGTACGATCAGGAAAATAGAGCTGTATTTTTAAAGGACTATTAATATATTTCCAATCTACCAGATAAGGAAGTTTCGCAGACTCTTTAGGTTGGGATGTTTAAATTTCTTTTATGTGTAATATTTCCGGGGACGAACCCAAAAATATAAATTAGGCTATGCGCATCCCATGAAATGTTTAATTTAAACAGAAGTTTTACCTACGTTAAAGCTTTATTTTGAACGTAAAGAAATATTTACTCTCTTGTTTTTAATTTAAAACAAGTTGTGTGAAGTTTAATTTTGAATCCCAGAAAAGGTACCAAAAGCTCTGTATGCGCTTAGCGCTAAATGCATTTACAGTCACTGGTACACACTTATCACCTTAGGGTTTTAACCTAGTTGCGCTCCGACACATCTGTATTGGAAGTTCAGATCTTGTTATTAGAGTAAACATTAATAAAATCGGTAATCGGCTTTGTTGGACGTGTATTATATTTAGGTTTTGTATGTGTGGAAAAGTGAAGATACGGGAGTTGTCTTTAAAACGGTACAGTCACTCATGTGTAAACATTTAGATTAGGATTTGTCCCTGTTGCTGTTTGTATTTGTAGTTCACGTTCTGTGATTTTCAAATTTAAACGTAACTGGGACGAATGAAGAACTTAATAATGAACTGAGCGTGGACATATCTAAATGAATTACATTAAAATCATCCTTCAGAACCTCTAGGAAACCACTAAACAATTAAAGTGCATTATGTGCAACGACATCTAACTGTGACTTTCAAACTGTCATAGAACACGATAAACCTTGAGGTAATTTTGAACTAGAATTTTCATTAGTTTCATTTGTCGTGGGTAATTAAAAAAGTTTTGAAGTAAAAGAATAAATGTCTTGCAAAAACTGCTTGAGCATTTAAGTATTAAATTAATATGCTCTGAGGCATATTTGTTCTGGTAAGTTAACACGAGGGGACGTTGAACGAAGTAGCACTGGGAATGCTTCAAAGGAAAAGAGTACTTTGTTTCTGAATTTTCTTGGTTCATATAATAATTCTGCTTAATATAAACTTTGTTCAAAGACTTGTTTGAAAAAATAGTAGCTAAATTTTGTGTATATTTCAAGTCTAATTTTGTTTTATTTGTGTTATGATTTAAAGTGTTATGATACTTCGCAGTTAGGGGACGGCTTCAAATGATGTTCTACTTAATGTGATCTGTGTTGTGCTCACTTAATATTTCTGTTGAAGGTCACTGAGTCTTGACACTGATGCACTGCCATATTACCTGATTTTGTTCCACCTATTACAAGTGTAGTTCTGCTCTGTTGTAAAGAATGACAGCGTCGCAGAAAGGGAGGGGGAGAAGCCCGCGACTGTTCTCTTGACCTCAAACACAAATGACAGACCACCTCGGGGCATTAACTATCCAACTAAGTAGATGGCTTACAGAACCCGATGGTTCATCACCGAACTAACCAATGCCCTCCACCAGGCCCTGTCCTTGCCCAACAAAATCCAGTCTCCTTCAACTCCTATCTCCCATAAATCCCGCCTGAGATTATCCTCCCATCTACATCTAGGTCTCCCCAGCGGTCTCTTCTCATCAGGCCTCCCGACTAGTAACCCGTGCACATTTCTTGCCCTATCCATGCGTGCCACATGCCCCGCCCATCTCATTCTTCTCGACTTAATCACCCTGACAATATTAGGGGAGGAGTACAGATTCTTAAGCTCATCATTATGCAGTTTTCTTAATGCCCCATCGTCTTCTCTTCTAGGCCCAAATATCCTCCTCAACACCCTATTCTGAAACACCTGCAATCTGTGTTCCTCCCTCTGGGTGAGTGACCATGTTTCGCACCCTTACAAAACAACAAGCAAAGTTATTGGGTAGTATATTTTGGAATTAAATATAAGAATTTAATACCTTGGCTTACCTGCAGGCCAAGTATAAATAGCTATGCATACGCGTATCATCTATCATATGTGTGCTTCGTTTTTAGCAAAGATTTATATGTTTTATAACATTATTAGAATAGGTAAAGTGCCATAATTACGAATCAATTCACAATCTTTGTATTTCTTTCTCCTGAAGGAATATAAAAATATAACAAAAGAAATTTGAATTTTATTCGTTGTAAAATACAGAGTGACACTTTGTCTTTCGTCCTAAGCAAGAAAAGTAGACATTTCATGATACGAGGTGCGATCGGAAAGTTTCAAGACTGTGTCAATAGAGGGCGAACCGGATGTAGTACGAGCTTCTGCCGCTAGGGGGTGCGGCCTACATTCATAGTGAATCAGTGTGCCAGCCGGCATCATCGAATTAGCATTTGTTTCTTAGTTACGGGCGTTGTGGTAGTGCATTACACCGACCCTCCTGCGATTTCGGAATGGCGTGTGCATCAAATTTTGCCAAAGACTCGCCAAAACGGCTACGGAAACCTATGAAATGCTAAAGCAAGCATTTGGGGAGTCCGCAATGGGTCGTGCACAAAATTTTGTGTGGCATTCACGTTTTAAAAATGGCCGAACCTCTGTCGATGATGACGAGCGTTCTGGACGACCATCTTCGAGCACAACGCCCGAAAATGTTACGAAGATTTGGCAGGCCATTCACGAAGATCGACGTCGTACCATCAACGACTTGTGCGACATTGTTGGGATAGGCTATGGGACCTGTCAGCTAATTCTAAAGGAAGAACTCCACATGCGACGCATCGCAGTCAAGTTTGTGCCAAGGCTCCTGTCTGAGGACCAGAAGCAGAATCGACTTCTCATTTGTCAGGAGCTCAAAGATCTTGCAAGAACTGACCCCAACTTCTTTTCTAAGCTCCGTGTGACTTCTTCCTCTTCCCAATGATGAAAATTCAGCTAAAGGGAAGGAGATTTGAGACGATAGAAGAGATTCAGGCAGAATCGCAGATGGTGCTTGACAGGCTGACAAAGAAAGATTTCCAGGGATACTTCCAGGCTTGGCAGCGGCGCTGGGATCGTTGTGTTCACTCCCAGGGGAACTACTTCGAGGGTGATGGATGAATTTAATACCTGAGATAAGTGTACGGGTTTTTATACGCGCAGTCTGGAAACCTTTCGATCTCACCTCGTATATTATTAGAGAGATAAAATCTAGATTAATGAGACTGGTGAGGCATTTGTATGAGCGGGAGAGATGACAATGCATACAAAGTATTAATCGGAACACCTGAATGGAAGATAGAATTTTTGACATGTAGGCGTATGTTGGAAAACTATTAAATCCCACCTGAAGGGGAAAGTATTGGATAAAGTGGACTGGATTTATCTGACACAGGATATAGTACACTGTATGAGCGTGTGAACACAGTCATGAAACTTCAGATTCTATACAACGCGGTGTATTTTTTACCTCGACGATCACTCTTAGCTTTAAAAAGGACTTGGCCGCGAAGCGTAAGTTATTTTCAAATAATTTATTCCTTGTTGTAAACAGGGGGTAATGGCAATCAAAAAAACTTTTGGAGGGGGACCACTTCGTATACATAAATCTGGTGCGCATTCACAAGAAATTAGTTCCATCATTTTGTATCAGTCCTTTGTGGAATATGACAAGCGGATTACAAAGACCACTGTATAACGTTCTGTACTATTCATGAATTTGTTAATCCCCCTATGAATTAAATTTAAGCATTCTGGGCAAAAATCGCGTTATCGGTTGATGATCACGATTCCAGTAAGTACTGTTCAACACGAAAGTATAGTAATATTTCATCATCATAAACGGTCTTGATCTCATCCAACAATCAAGTGCGAAACGACTATAAATTTTCAAAGCCATCAGGCTTTCGTTTTATGTCACTGAGTTCGTGGAGATTTTGCATGTAGCTGCAAAATAATTCATAATAACTTCGTTGTACTTCCTTATCTTGAGCAAGACTGCAAATCCGCACGTGTGTGCGCATCTTGAACTTGCAATTTCCACTTCCGTAAATTTTTGTCAAAATAGGAGTCTAGGTTAGATCACCAGCTGTGCCGAAACAAATTAAATCTTGATTAAGTTTCCTCCTCTTTTGCACAGAGTAGGCCTGAGACAAACAGAGAGTTTGCAATTCAGCTTTCGGTACGCCAAATTCTTTGGTGTGGTTGCTGGAAGATATGCATAATTTCAAATCTGTGGCAGAACTATTTTAACGGTAGGCCTAATTCGTAAAATACCTCGGTCTATTAGCGTGATAACTTGAATAATACCTTTCTTATACTCTCTTCAGATTATGTAGTTGAGATACACAACTCTTTTCATTTCCTCTTCATACAGTAGGGAAATAATCTTTGAAGCATTAAATTACAGCATGGCTGCGTGTGCATGTGAAAGAACATAAGTAGACATGTAAGATAGACTTTCACATATAAATGCTGTATTTGATTAGGGCTGTGCCAGTCCAGGTTCGTGGTTCGATTCCCGAACGGGCTGAACCTTGAGATGACGGGTAAACCAGGCTTTGGAATATTAATCTGGTTTACGTAAACGAAGGAGGTATGATTAGATGATATTTGGTACGCCTTACTTCGTCCAAATTTGAGTGATTTTATTAATTTTGGCATTGTTAAATGCATTAAATTAGAAGAGAGTAGCGACACTCAGTCGCTTGAACGTCACTCATAACAACATTCCGTCCAGCGGAAACGTGACTTTAACAAAGCTTTCGCACTCGTAAAAGTTGTTTACGAGGCGGAAACCTAAGCCCTGCCAGATGTGGAATGACGGTTGCCCTAAAACCGTCACCTCTCTGCGACTGGAACCAATGAAATTCGAATTTGGCTTTTCGGCGCGTTTCCGACGTCATGGGGTGACGAAACGGATCACCGTATTGATTTCAAAATTTAAGAACAGTTACGAGTTGCGGGGGTATTTATAGTGGGATTGTGTTGTGCGCTCTCAGAGCCAACGGCCATACCATGCTGAAAACACCGGTTCTCGTCTGATCACCGCAGTTAAGCAGCATTGGGCGTGGTTATTACTTGGATGGGTGACCGCTTGGGAACACCACGTGCTGTTGGCTTTAAAAAAAATACCCTGACTGAGGTTTTCCGTGCTTTTCCTCAGTTGTAAGGCAAATGCCAGGGTATAACTTAATAGGGGCACGGCCCGCCAACCTCCCCCCCGATCATGGAGGCCATCAGCTGAAGTGATCTTCCCCCCATGCCGCAGAGGCCTTCAGCCGAAACGGCCCCTCCCTCTCTGGGTTCAAACCCCAGAGATCCAACCAACCAAATTCCTTTGGACAACTTGCCTGACGGGATAACCTCCCATCAGCAGCAACAGATCCCAGTTTGAATGGTCGAGGTTCCAGCCACGGCGTAACCCAGTTAGCGTCAGCAAAATTTCCGTTTTTTATCTTAAGACCGTTTACCATTTCCAGCAATGCGCCTTGGCGCAGGAATGGTGTCACCTAGGTAGGGACGATGCTTGCGCTTGCGCAGGCCTCCGCCCTCAGTTAGAATTTTGGTTGGTTGGTTGCGCTCTCAGAACTTTTGGTTCTTCAAGTCGAGCAGACAGGTTCTGCTTGTGCCTTCAAATTTGAAGTACAAAGAGAACAGCCGAATCATCGCGCTGCCTTCCGATCAGAGTAATTGGCTGTACAACAGCGTGTCTCGAGGCGCAATGAAAGGGGACATCTCCAAGGTAACTTCTGTGCGGTCTTCAGTTGTTCAACCCCAGAGACTTCACGTCCTTGGCGCAAATGCCGCTCCAACCATCGCAGTCCCCTTATAATCCCTGAGATTCGCAGACCCTTGCTGTCCAACAAAACCTGCACCAAATATCCCTTTATGTCCTTCCGCATACCCGAATTTACATCTCAAGCTGTAACCGCACGCAAACCGGGCACGCTACTGGGTTTGATCCTGTGGCAACCAAAGTAAGAAGACGAGTCGTGTGCGGAAGGTCGGTTGCAGGGCTCACACGTTCCGATTCTGAAGAAAGGATTTTATGAAATGATAAAGTTAGGAGAAAGCATGTGTTACTTAACTTACTCCATTCTTCATAAGTAAAAATTAAAATTCTGACGACAGTTTTGCTCATATATTATATTTATTGTATACTGGAATACTGGGAACGACCCGTTCTTTAAGTGCCTGAGCACTGCGGGTCCCAACTTTTCGATCGCTTGATCTATGGACATTAGGTAGGAATCCTTGGACGAGATTTATTTATATTTGATATATTTAAAAATGGCTGTTTAGAAGCAAAGCTCTCTGGGTACAAGTTATCTGAACCGAAACTCACTGAGGCCTACATATTTTAACGTGTCAGCTGTCTGGACAGAATTTTGTTTCACCCCTGTTGATATACAAGTCAGAATCTGTTCGTGAACCCGTGAGGACTGAATCATGACAATAGGCCCATTACAGAAAAAGAGAACAATCATGCAGGCAAGAAATCATCCATTCGTGCCAACCACACAAAGCATGTCAATCAGTTAGGCAGGCTGCATATTGGATCATTCACGGGTATGTAGTCAATCTGCATGTCGGGCTGACATGAAACAAAATTTCATAGTAACGCTATTTTTGTCATCGTATTGAGCGCTTTTATAAATCAGTTTGATGTCCTCTTTTATTCCTGGCCGAATCAAAACTTTCAAATTAGCTTCCAACAAAATATCTGAAAATCAAAAAGTTTTGTAATGATGTAAATTGATAACATTTACCCACCGAAGCTTATGAAGAATCTCAGTGTACGTTTTGATGTTGGAATTGAAGCGTAATTTTAAAGAAACCTTTTGGCGCTTTGACTATATTTAAGAAACCTGTCACAAAACGTTCTAGGCATTATGCTAGAACAGATAAAACTTCATATTTAATGTGTCTAAATAAGGCGCACCTTTGTTTGTGCCATTGTTATGAATCATAATACAACTTCAATATTTATCAGTGTTAATACTAGAGGAAAATATGTTTTGCTTTCATCACAAGAGTAAAATTGACTCTAATTCTTTACCTTCACTCGCGATGCTACACATTTTTTTTTAATTTCAGAAACTGTTGTTAAATAAACAACTTGAATTCTCTATGACTTAACTGTAAAGAAACAAACACAGATCTTCCAAAAAAAGGAACAAAAGCTTCTAACTTTGTGGAGCACAGTCGCTCTTCATAAGGTAATAGTCGTTCAGTTGTTCAACAAATTCTCCGCCTTTTACAGAACCTGTGTTTTCATTACCGTTTCACAAAATCTTGACCTAAATCTATTCTTAGTTGATCTAGTCTGGGCACATTGTCATATTCTACTTTGAAATAAATTTCAATAATATCCCACCATATTCGCCATGTGCTTCTAATGGTCTCCTCCTTTCAGGTATTCAGATAACACATTCGTTTGTATTTCTTTCCCTCGTCCCTCCAATGAGTGCTAGATGCCCTGTTAATTCCATCGTCCTTGATTTTATCGATACATTAATAGTCGATGTGTTGAGGAGTGCGGATTTTGACATTTCACATCACGTTAAAATATGACTTTGCAGCTGGGCCATTAGAATCTCTGCTTCATACTCGGCAGATTCCTCGTTTAGATTTCTATCGTACTGAATCTGAGTTTTCACGGTATATTACAGTCTCGCCGGCAAATACTGAGAAAGTGTTAAAAATATATTAAAATTGGCCGCCAATCACAATATAAGATAATTAAAAGATTAAAATATGATTTTTCGTTCCGTATCGAGTACTCGATTTACATATGGAACATTTACGACATGTTTCGGCTATCACAGAGCCGTCATCAGGTGTTATGTTATAAACTTTTTAACTGAATTACTGATTTTTAATGCTTTTTAGTTTTCATTTTTGTTATCATTTTCTCGTCCTTCATATTGTATCTTCATCCGTTGTTGTGTCACATGTCACTAATATAATTGCATGTCGTAGTGATGCCAATGTTGTGTATATTGGACTGTGAAGTAAAGGTTTCAATACTATTTATGAAAATTGAATATAGAAAACAAAATAAATAGATGAAAGTAATCATATAAACTTACCCGAGAAGTAATATCGCAGCAGTATTAGGAGAGATAGATATCTTATAACTGAGAAAGTGCTATAAAGAAGGCTACGACTTCTTTTCATCCTTTAAAATTCGTTATTCATTCATAAATCATCTTATCTGTCGACGCTTTGTCTTATATCCTTAGTAATTGGTAACTTGGTGAAATAATAATCCCTAAATGCATCAGAAAACAAACATGGAGCTGAGCGGCTAATCCAGTAACATAGACGTACTCCGTATGGATAAAGTGGCACTGGGACATGTTTTCCTCCGACTCCTCCAATATACATCTGACAATACAATACCACCGCTGCTCGATATTCACTTGTTTATCACCTGGGGATGGACAAAAAGCCTGTTAGCGGCCAAGTTCCACAGAGACAGTCTCATCCCATCATAAACAATAACAATATCCATCACTTAACATTGACGTAAATAAGTACCACTGTGCATACATAGGGTTTTGTCGTAGGACCCTTTTCTGAAAAGCTGAAATAGGGGCGCGTCGTTTCTATGTTCGTTGACATTGAGAAAATGAGAAAATTTTCTATCTCCAGTTGCAATGAGCTTAGTAACTTAGTTAGTATAGTGACGGCTGGGAGAACGGAGTTCGATCCCCGGCAGAGGATTTTATTTTAGCCTTAGCGTTCAGACCGGTTCTGAGGCCCACTCAGCTTCATGTCCAATAGGTAACGGAGTCATTTCCCGGTGGTTAAACTGGCCCGGTGTGTGTCCTGACCACTCACCTCCTTCTAGTGCCGAGGTCTAGAATGAGTAGGAGCTGTACCACCCCTCCCCTTAAGTGCCAACATTGGTATGTACCTTCCGTATGTACTGCTATTTTTATGCTAATTCAATTCACTTTAGAGTGGATTGAAACGAAAGTAATAGAAAATGTGAAAGATACTTTTTCTGTTTCAGTAATTTCGAAACGTTTACTTATTGATAACATTCAAAACAACATTATAAAATCCGTAAATTATATATGCGACCAGCATATTGGTACCGTCAGAAAGAACGGGAAATACTAGAGCATTAATTATAAATGATGCAAAGATAGATAACATGGTACCTCTAAGCTCTTCCAATTTCTTTCCTTGGAATATAATTTGTAACGTTGTCATTTTCTTAGAATCGGGGCAACATCTGTAAACGGCATGTGAATTTCAGACTCTAGCACTCTGACGCAGAATTGGTGAAGATAAATGAGCATTGAGCAAACGAGTGAAAAATGATATTCTTATATTTGTTCATCTTTTTTAACCCTACCCTTGATGTTGTCTTTATTTTTAGATGATATGGTCACAGTAATGCCTCTGTTTGTGAAGCATTCGATCATTTCCACTTCTAACATTTGTCATGTTTATGTGACACTCAAATCTAAAACTTCTTGACGATGGTGAAGAGTCAATTGAATAAAAATTTTCTTGGATATTATCCATCGTCTAGTAAATATAAAACGTAAAACGACGTTTCGGAGATGCTAATCCCTATCTCCGGAGATATGGATTAGCTCTATCTAGTGGGCCCAACTGTGTAGGAACCTGAAGACGGAGATAGAGTCCCATCTCCGAAACGTCGTTTTACGTTTTATATTTACTAGACGATGGATAATATCCAAGAAAATTTTTATTCAATTTATGTGACACTATTTTCAAGTATCTTAAAGAATTGGAAAAAGAGTTGTAATGTAAATGTAAGACAGGTTAAAAGTTTTGATATTATACTTGATCTATTTTTTCAAATTTGGTTTGACTTACTAAATGACAATTAAATTTTTCGTAAAAAAAAATAATAGTCAGTTTTGAAGTACAGCTACTTTTACGAGATCCATGTATTATCATAACTATTACGAATATTACAGACATTTTGCTTTTACACTTAAATTGAATAACTTTACAGGCTTCTGACTTATATGTGTTTAAAATAATAGGTAATATTATTAAAGAAGGCTTCAGAATTTCATGGCGTTTTAGTGATAATGTCAATCATGTTTATGAACACTGTTACCGTGTATTTGTAAGCTGCATCTTCAAGGGATCAAGATTTTATGGAGTTAATGATACTATCAAGGAGGACCAGATAATATTTTTTATTTATTTTTATAATTGTGTAAATAGTGCTCTTCCTGTGAATATTTTTAAGTACAATAGTGTACGCATGACAGAAAATTCTGAGCAATGAACCACTGCTACAGAGAATATTCAATGGCGCATTCATCTGTCAGCATAAAATAACCTTGTAGTTTCCTTGGAAATGGCGCCAGCAATTTGAAGCATTATGTTGAAGAAATATAAACGAGTAAATAATTTAAGTTGACTGTCAGCAAAAATTAAAACATGATTTGAAACTTTTCTTATTGAAGAATTTGTGTTCCCACCGAAACAAATAAATACAGGATTCATTTTATTTTTTAAATGTCTTTGAACATTAAAACAATTTTTATTATCAAACCAAATGTGGAAAGTACAATAACGAAAATCTTGTATCTCTCATAGCAAGCATGCTGACCTTAATTATTCCTACCATAAAAAATGCTGTCCACATAAGAGGAAACGTTCCGAATCTGCAACATCTGGAAGTAAGTACAAGCTGAAATTAAAATGAACAGACTGTAACGCCTTAGTTGGAGTCACCAACATAAAACATAAGCCTTTTGACAACGCACACACACACACTCTATGAAATAACGATGTTCTCATGTTTGTGCATGTTTCAAATGGCGGTCCCTACCGGGAAGGAAATGTAACACAAACTGAGGCTGTAGTACGCTGTGTTGTTCGGTGTTGGCTTGACGGAGTGTTTCCTTCAGTGTATTATCGTTCCATAACGAAATCAGTACAAAGCACATTTGATAAAATAACGTTCTGATAGTACGATATGTGTATGTTTACAAGCTACAAGGAACGTGGAACATGGAAGCTAATTCGCGGGTAGAAACAGATTGCAAACGCGACTTCTTGCCATCTTGAATGGCTTCAAAGAATTCGTCGACATTGTTTGTCACTGGAGAGAGATTATTTCTTTTAGAAAAACTGTCTTACAGCGAACACTGTCAGAGACCGCAAGCTCTTTTAATTACACAATTGGTAGCTTACGAATATTATTATGACAGCTTAGTTACGTTAAAATTGTGTACGTTGCGGACAGGAACCTTAAATTAAGTCCGAACGTATTTCAAAGTTAAGAGGTGCTTGTTTTACGTTACATATAGTAACACACAATAATCCTTATATTCAGCGCAATGTACAGTTTCTCAGAACACTGAAAGTTCTGCTAACATATGTTTGAATATTCTCTAACGTAGTGCGTTTGATATTTTAAAGGCAGTGTGGACAATTTATGAAACTACATATCACCTGATCAGCATGATGTATAATAAACAGTGGTGTAAAATAATATTCTAAAGTGCTGTGAAATGTAGCATTTGGACTGGTGACAATCGAGACAGCTACTATGTGTCCTTCTTACACGCCATAACGCTGCTCCGGTCAACAAAGCTATAGTCCTCTCGTGGACGGCAGGTGAATTATAACTGCGTAGGATATTTATAGCAGTGGTATTCAACCTGGGGTACGCGAAGACATCTTATGGGGTACGTAAAATTTTAAAAAAAATTATGATAAACACTGAATAATCAGTAATGTAATTTATTTAATTAATTTTAGATGTAAATTATATACTATGTATAACTCAAATTATACACCAACAACTTTGGGGGTATAAAGTTGAAGAGAAATTATATCTGGGGGTACGCGAACAAAATAGGTTGAATACTACTGATTTATAGTATGCCTCTTGCTTTATCTGACTGTAGCTGAATTGGTCACCGCTCGTAGTATGTTTACTTGACAACATCAGATGACGAAGGGAGGACACTGTCGAATATTTTGTGTTAGGAGCAGCATAATTGGTTGGAATCTTGTACCAGGTAGTAAAGTGTTTAACTTGTTTGACAAGTTTTATGAGCCCTGTAGAGCAAATTGTTGATTTTAAAAAGTATACGAATTTTTAAGATTTTTATAATTTACAGGTTAGAGACTGCTTGAATGAGACTGACCCATGCGGAAGCATAATATTAACATTTTTTTTTCGGCGAAAATGGTTTAGAAACGTTGATTGGATTTATAATACTTAGATCAAGGACCAGAGACCGGAACTTATAAACATGGCAATGGACTTAAAGGCAACGAATATCATCAGTAACTTTGTGGTTACAAACTCAGGACTATTCTGCTACATTGATTCAGTTTACTCGTCAGTAAATAGCTGGAGATAATGAACGTATTAAGACACTCTTTGAAAGAGATATTATGTTCGCTTACGTCGCAAAAAGTGTTTTTTCCGATGAAAATTACTTGTTATAATATTTTACACTTGCAATAATAATATAGAATTCTCTGTTACAAATTTAAACCCCGATGTGTTATCTCATGCATCTTTCCGTCTCTAGGATATCCGACAAAATGTCCAATTATTATCTGTGATCATTTTCTTTCTCACAAATACCGGCCGTGTCGTTACCCAATCTTTGTTATTCAGTCTAGTTCACTGTAGGTTTCCAACAGTTTTCGTTAGGGACCGATACTGGCTACTCACAGTAACATTCGACGCTCAATAGCGATCACATTTTGTCGACATGCATGTCGACGGAACGTAGAGAGACTCCAAGCGGGAAGTCTGGATAAATTGCGTTGTTCTTAGGTTACACTTCACTTAGCATATAGAAACTCATACAAAGGTACAACATTTATTTAGTAATGTTTTGTTTAATGACTCTATGAGTATCTAATTATATTTTGTTAAATGGAAGGGTAGTTAATGGATGATAAGTTGAGAAATAAATGGATGAAAGCGGTCATTATCTTATTTAAGATGGCATGACGGTATTTGCCCGGAGGTATCGAAAAACAACGAAAATTCTCTGTCGGTCGCGTTAAGGTTTGAAACCGGAACCTCTCTTATGCGAAACAGAAGTTTCGGCCACTTATCCCCGATGTTCGATTTGTTAAGCGTTTCCATGATATTGCGATTTAAAGGTATACATTGTTAATTTATGTAACTGAATCGAAATAGACCGATAACTCAGAGTGTGTTGTCCACTTGTTAAAATGTTTGGAATAAGTACCATTGACAACGGATGGCACAAAAATAACTTTCCATAAGAATAGAAGGGAATTTGAATGAACACATATACGTATGTTAACAAACATTATTTCAGATCCGTTGTTTCGATAAAAATGTTTTTCCTTTGGAAAACTGAAAATTGTATTTATAATTAATTTAGGTAGGTAAAATTGCCTTCTGTATGATAAACTGTAGCGTCGTGCTACAATTAGTGCATAAACTAAAATAAAAATGCCTACTTCTAGTAAATATTTGTAAAAATACATAATTATTTATTTAGTATATAGTAACTATTTCGAATGATTATTTATTTTCCTGTGATGCTTTGCTGTATTCTAGTCCAAGTTACAGGACTTTTTTCTGTTTATAAGATGGAACTAACACTAAGAATCAAAGAGGCTAGTGCTGTTGTAATGGTCAGGACTTGTATTTTCAAAATATCTTTATCAAATCTTGCAATTTTTGTCATCCATCTGGCATAGGTCTTTGTGGGTTGCACTTAGACCCTCCATACGTGCTGCAATGTATTACATTGACGTAAGAAACGACAATTTCTAGTGTCTTTTACATAGTCATTTTTATAACATATGAATCTCATTGGATGTTGCATTCTTTGAGAGTTCAAACACCGACGTTAAGCAAGAAAAGAATCGATTACCCTTTGTGAGGCATAATTAGGTTGTGCTGCATTGCTTACATAATATTGGAATTAAATTTTTTAGGAATATAAACTTTTGTCAGGAATATTTGTGAATAAATTAAACGTAAAACTTGCTTAATTATAAGCGAATCTGAGATTTAATGACGAACTGCGCCCATATGTATGTGTGAAATATGAAATAGTTTTGACTAAGTTTTTCATGAATCTTTCAATGTAATACGCGTATCCTACATTAATGTCAGTTAGGTGTTGTGATACGAACAGTGCAACATTAATTCCGCGACATGCTGTCTCACCTGGTGTTATGTCAATGGAAGTGAGAGTGGCTAAAGAGAGAGATTGAAAAAGAAAAGGAAATGTGAAGAGAAGTGAACGAATACAAGCAGTCAGGCATTGTGCTTTTGTGCTTAGATTGGAACTGTAACTTGAAGCACAGCTGAGGCAAGACAAAGTTACGACAAACGGAGGTAAGTTTCGTCTTTACAAAAACCATTATAAATGTCCTCCATCATCGTGGCATAATTTCAAAGTTGTACAAATTTCTGTTCTTGTAAAAATATCTGTACTAATGTGAGAAAGTGTAGCTTTTTATTATAGATAACTTCCGAGTTTGTTTACAATATTACGCCACATAAGTAGGTGCTGATAAGTGCTTTATTGTGTAGCCTTCAACGTCCAGCTAAGCGTGCAACTTCCATGTAAATTCTGATATCCTTTGTTAGTTGCCGAATGATGTCGATAGTTTGTGCTCCTTTCATCACTAACAAAGAAAGCTGAATGTAACTTAATACAATTGAACATGTCCTCCAGGTATGAATTCTATATAAGTAATGTTTGCTGTATACGAGTACGAATATATTTTGAATGACTGACCAAATGCTAGTAATGCTGCTGGAAGTAGGAAGTTATATTTAACAAGTGCCGCTACCATTAGGAAGTTTGAGGATTTATTCTAACGGTGATACAGGCAAAATAAAAAGGATAGGGAAAAGGAACAAACATTTAAAATATGAAGATCCATTATAAATAATCCTCCATTTCATTTCAAATGGTCTATTCAGGACGGTAACAACGTTCCTTACTGGAAATTATTCAGAACAAACTGTACGTAATTACATACTTAATTTCGGTAGATATATTACATTTACTTCCCGGTGTATCCATGTTTCTTTCCTGGCTCTGACTTTAACTTACTCGTCACCATACAGCAAAACACTTAACAAGATGACAATCATCTCATTTGTACCGACTTGTCAAAAATTCTGATGATGGAGTCAGTGAACACCTCTTAAACGTAGGTATATTTCTACCAGACTACACATTGTAGTTTCCTAGAAGACAGAGTTCGTCATGTTCGCCGCTTTGAGAACCCGAAATGTCACTTGAACTGTATGTTATCTCATTAAGAAAGACGGAATAGTATGACTAAACATTTAAATTGTGCAATTATAACAGGTTAAAAACATGTCAGAATTAAGCTACTTTTTATATATATTTTATATATATATTTTATATGTATTTTAATGTATAAATCCGCTAAGACGCATTCATTTTCGGTGAGTCCCAGAAGGGGTTCGGTAACCATAGAAGGGTAACTGAATTACATGTTATCTTGGGTAGCCTACTCCAGCAGTTATATGGCTACGCGTATTTTGGAGTTTGGAGCAAAATGTCCGATAAATATTGCTTGTGACGTGGATTGTTACTTCTAAAGCTTTTCAACAAAAGCAGTTACGCTTTATACCTGAGACTAGTGAAAACCCTGTGGGGATATTTAACCAGAATTTAGAACTTAACTACTTTAAAAAAAATTAGGAGCATAATATCTTACGCTTATATCTTTAGATCTGGTTATTCTCTGAAGGTCTGTGACAGTGGCTGATTCATTATGAGAATGCTATGTTTGTTATTATCCATAGTTATGCCTATACTACTTACTCCTGTATTCAGGTAATTTATTCTCATTATACTTATAGATTTCTTGCCAATTATCCTTTGATATTTTTGATAACGGTCAGGTTGGATACCGAGACCTTTCGAATAATATGCTGGCACACTAACAACTACTTTAATGGACTCTAGAGAAGAATCTTTTTTGTATAACTCAGGAGATTTCAGTATAAATTCGATATATGAACAGTGTTTTGATCAGGTACAACGCTATTAAACCTACACCGAAGAGGGAGAGGACTGCTAACATCATTGAACATAAACGCAACACAAAAATGGAAGAAGTGTCCAAGCGTGAAGCCGTGTTGCTAGGATGACGACTACAGTAATGCAATGGAATAAAACAGAAATCACATGCAAAAGAGTGAACAGGATGACATGGAAATTGAAAGAGTCGGTCTACGTCAGAACACCAGAAATAAAAATGCAGATTTATTAATTTTTAAAGTAAGTTAAACATGTATAATGTTACCACTAGGCATAAGAGGGTCAAATAGCCAAATGTGAAACATAATTAGAGGAATACGAAGCACAATTTCAGACACACTTAAAGTGCTTAGCTTACTACCTTTCTAATATGAAGTTCCCGAGTTTGATCCCAATCATTGAACTGATATAAAAATCAAAGTTTATATAAGTCTGGCAGTGTAATTATATACGAATACCTGAGGAAGGATCAGGCTTGTCATGCAGTGTCCCAAAAAGATGCGTACACATAATACGAAATATGACCTTCTACTTTTACATCTAATTGTGTATCTAAAGTATGTCCATAAGAATACATTTTCTATTTGAGAAATACGAATAAGTAAATTCGAACAACATTCAGTATTTTGTGTCTGGACCCGTGATTTCTTATAAAGACACTGAAGACCTTTGCCAAGTTGCAGCAAGTGCGTTTAATTGATTCCGTCAACTCAGTCTTGAATTATGATCTGACGACATGGAAATTGTGAATTAACTGTAAATATAGAAATACATTAGACGTAGAACGATATATCGATTGAATTGTATATCGAAATGTGCGGTATTTATAAATATATTTTTTAAATTATTCTGTTATTAAATTCAAGCATTAGACCCTGTGACTTGTTTCGACTGAGAATTGTGATTCTGCGAATCTTACGGACATTAGTCAGATTTGCGGATCGATCCAACGTATACTAACAACACAGGAAAACGAAAACGCAGGTACAAGCAGGACTTGACCCAGTGGAACAAGTTCTTCGGCTGTAGCTGCACCTTAGGTCATGCGGAAAGACCCTCAAAATGTTTTTTTTTTAAATTTAGTGTAAATTTTAAATATAATTTCAAGCTGTGACTTTCACCTCATATACGGGGCAATGTCAGTTTTAGCTTGGACCACATTAATTCATATGTTTTGAGTACAGGCTTACGTCTGAAAAGTGCGACCTTATTAACTGCTCTGTACAGTTGTTTATGTGATCGTTTATGTAAATTCCGTTTATTTGTAGAAATCCTATATAATGTATCTCCTTATACTTCAGAATTACATCACGCATTTTATTATGTTGTATGACATATTTCGTGTTATAATTATAAGTGGATTATTGTCATGGGGTATTTGAGATATGATAAACAAGTGCGCCTAAAATTCTAAAGATACCCTTAGCGAGTAACTAAAACAGGTTAAATGTTTTAAGGCGAAGGTATTCAAAGAATTAATTGTAATTTAGAGAGGCTGAAATGATGTAGGGTCCTGTAAACTCCAGAGTCTTTCCGACCTAACATTGTGTACGCAGAGAGAGGCAATTCTGTAAAAAGAAGCGTGTTAAATTCCCCACCCCCACAACAACCCGTTTTAATTTCACTTCCCCCTTCTGCAGTTTGGTGTAATTTTAATTTCACTTTCAACCACGTGAGTTCAATACAATTTTAGTTGTACTTTTCTCCATATTAATTTACAGAATCATTTCAATTTAGCTTTGCTCATAGTAGTTGAGTACCATTTTAATTTCAGTCCCCCCCCCCCCCCACATACTAGCTCAGACACATTAAAACACAATTCACAATAATTTTCTGTACTAGACTTTTACATATGCCTGCCCAAAGATGACGTATTGTAATTCGTGGAATTTAATAGAAACGACGTTTCTATCTTTGGTAGCACCTATAACAAGAGTAATCAGTTATTTTCAAGATTGAACTTCACTAAGTCGAAAACTCAACGTCGATTGACAGATTTGAATTTGAAAAAAAAAAGATGATGAGATGACAAACGTCTAGCATTACACACAGCATAGACATTTTGGTGAGAAACACATAAGTCCAGGTGTCACATTAGACATAGTATCGCCAGTGTCACACAATGTTTGGTATGACCGTTTCTTCTCATGTCAGTGGTAGTTTTCGCCCAAATATTTTAGATGTGATATGAATCCGCACTTTCAAATAATTGTAAACTCTAATATTTAAAAACTTTGTAATCAAATTTGTTTTGAGGCATCGAAATTTTTAGCTTTTTTAGTAATTAATAACACTAGCCTGGATATTGGAATCCGTTTTTTTAACTACTGGTAATAACCTGTTAATGCAATAGCATCGCCCGTAGCCATGATGATAAACGTAGATCGGCCAGAGGCTGTTTAAAGTTTGTCTATACCTGATTTAGTCTGTTAATGATGTTTATTTATTACAAAAAGCGAATTAAACACACCATGGACCATTTTGGTAACATTCCGAGTCACTGGACGTTGAAGCAGTTGAATAAATATTGTGAAAATGTATGTTATGAGTTAATAACACGAACGTAATTCTCTCAAATAATGAAAATAGGTTAGGGTTCTGTTCTAATTTCTCTTACACACATCTCCTGCTGGTGAACTTTCTTCCGCTGAGCAGTCTTGATGCCTAGAAATACAAGCTACTGTTACATTTAACTTTTAATGAGACGTTCATATCGTGTATTTTCCCTATTTTGGAGGACACTTTAAAACAAAGCGGTAGGTAGGCTTGACCAGAAGTTTACCTTTCAGTGTTAGCCTAATCGATTACTTTTTCAACAGAAACTTTTCACATTTTTCTACATTTAGGATAATTAATACGAGTTTACCAGGTAGTAGATTAAAATTTATGAAACATTTTTGTGTTTTTACCCACTATTGTGACTGATTTTCTTCCTTAGTCCATCCATCATTTACTATGAGCTACTTATTGGCCATGACAAAACATGACATGTGAGCAGAAAAATAGAGGTCAGGCGGGCAAGAAGCCAACCAAAAGCCATCATCGCTCTCATTTCCTCTTTCCTCTCGACGACATGCTTTCATCCAGCAGCATGTGGTCACAGTTGCTATTTTAGGATACTGAGAATTTTTTAAATACCATCAGCGTGAATGGTATCAGGATAGAGCTTCACGATAATCGATTTTTATATAATACAATACATTAGAAACGAGGTTCTGGTCTCTGAAATACAGCTCTCTAGCTACTGGTGGAATTAATAATTAACCGATTAAACGATTTGGATCGGTTTATTTAAAATTATCAGAAGTAATAGTCTTACCGTTGTCTACAGTTCAAATGAGCTGTGGTTCTTAGGAGATTGATGGAACGGGAGGGGGTTAGGTCAAACAGTGCTGCTTTCGATTTATATTAGTGAGGTAACAGTCTGGAATCTCAGCCTGAGAACCGCGTAACTGAAATCTTTTTTGTGGTTTTCACCTCTGGGCGCTAGTCGTAATACTTCTTGAAATAAACCAAGATTACTCATTCAAAGAAGAAAAGAAGCGAATAAAGAATAAGTAACAAATGAAGATAGAGATGAAGGCCGGAAGAAATTGAAAGAAAAATGAAATATTATTTAGTTAATTAATTATTTAATGCATTTTTAATAAATCTGGCCATAATTAGTTCTTTGCAAACTGAGGCAGTTACATAACAGTTTTCTAGGTGGTTGGGTGATCTCTGTTTAAACATAATAAGATAATTATAGTAACCAGACTGAAACGTGATAAAAACATATCTTATAGATTTCCCATCCAGTCATATTGGAGCGCAGAAAAGAATGTTGGTATTCATGTAAGTGCCCATTAATGCTGTCAGATGTTTATAAAAAAAGTGGTATATAGCGAAAAGTTTTAGCAGAATTCTACAGTTTCAGATTTAATAAAAATCAGTATAGCTGTGTTCTTTAGCTGTTAAATGGTCAGGTAGCTAGACAGGGCGACGCTACTATGCGAATGTTTACATCTTTAAATGCTTAAGCGGATAAATAAGTAAACGGCTAAAACAAAAGAAAGATCACTATTAAACCCGTGGAATCGTCTCAGTGGAAATATGATTAATGAACGCTTCTGCGGAAGAACACAAGTTTCTTAATAGCAAAACTAGTAAACAAAGGTACAACAAAATTTAACTGCGTGTACTATCCGTAAATGGTCTGTAGTTATTTAGCAGACCATGCATTGTTCATAGCGGACTGTGCATTACACCTTACTGACAGCTGACGATAACACATTATCAGCTGGGACAGAAAAGTTTCTGGCTAAGCAGCAAGTAGCAAAACTCTGTGGTTGACACGACGTCAGTACACCAATGAATCTGAATGGCTAGATTTATCTTCGCAACTCGGTATAGATAAGAAACAGCAGTTTGTAACTCGACAAACTACAGCGCTAAACTTATATTCCTGGGTGCCGGACAGGAAGTCCTGGGTAGTTGGCAGTATTTGGTTTCGTCTAGACGCCGATAAGAGAATCGCCAGTTAACGAACTAGCCATTGCTAGAGCTCTGAGTAATGCATTACATTTGATACATCCATAATCATTGCATGTTTAAACTTTGTTTTAATTCAGCGTCTCTGAACAATTCTTGGTTTACGTATCACTTGGTAAGAGCCAAACAACATGTACTTCTTTTCAGTGCCGATTTCTTATCTCAAACTCCAATTCATCTTGTGTTAACACACAAGATACACATACAAATAACACATTTTCATTTTAATTAATGTTTCAAGTCAAATTTTCCAGAAACTTTCTGCCTCTTATTGATAATCCACACTTCAGGAACTTGTTGTTAAGGAGACTTCACGTAACCCAGGTGAATAACGAAAAATTTAGTACTGAATTTAAACAAAAATGTTTCAGCTTTAATCTAGTGTAATATTGTTCAATCCGAAACAGAAACTGTTTTCTTTGATACCACAGTCTTTAGAGCACAGAAAATAATGTTGATTTAGACTTTAGTGTTATGGATATGTGCGAGAAAGAAAGCGTACATTACTTCGTGCGTGGTATTGAGAAAAATTTGTTTTCTTAACTCAAAAAAAAGAAGAAGAAGTTAATTTCAGATTTTTTTGTGTTTTTACAATCACAGAGCCTTAATGATTCAGCTTGCTATTTACGTATTTTATATTTACATATTCAAATTATTAACAGCAGTTGGATTCCAATCTATATGCAATACAGAAATGAATAATTAATAAAATAACGCAAGATTTGCACAGATTAATCATTATAAAAGTTCGCCATATAATGTTTTATGGTTGTTTATAGTTTATTTTCCAAAACCAAATTTCACTTACTTAGCCCGAGTATTTAATCATTTATTCCTATAACTTTCAAAGTAAGTGTAGACCTTACAGGACATCCCCATTAAGCAATCTGCGAAAATGTAGCTCAGGAATTACATGTACTTATCGCAACACGAAGTTCGTATTGCGTTCTCGCCATGTTGATATCAACTGTTAATGCTAAATTAAAATTGACGAATTTTGGGTGGGATTTTTTTGTATGTTGTTTGCCAGTGTTCAGAAGGTATGACGAGAAACACCCAGGGACAAAAGTAGCACACACACACACACACACACACACACATATATATATATATATATATATATATATATATATTATGTTTGATACCACATGCTTATCTATTCTTAAACAGTTAGCAGTAAGCTAAGAAATTATTCGGACTTAACCGTGTGTATCCGAAAGTTAAGCCTCGTGTCATACCACCCGGATTGAAAATATTTATAGTCGTACTTTACTCTACGACTTTACTTTAGACAATTACTTCTTAGTTAATATTCGCCATTCATCATCAGGTTTTACCCTTCATTCCCATGGGATATACAAAATTACTCATCCTCTGCTGTGGTTTCAGCCAGATTCCATTAACAAGAACAAAACAGGCCTTCATCTGGAGTTGATGGTCCAGAGCACTGCCTTGTAACTATATAATTAAATTGTTTTTGAGGTTAGAGGTGAAGGTGCTCTGTCATCCTGTTCTGACGACAGTGGCTCCAGAACAAGTCCTAATTTCTCTAGGATTTGACAAGGTAACAGGCCCAGTGAGTTGCTCCCTTCAGCGCAGAACAATGAGACTGTTGTTAATGATGGCAGTGGATGATACACTTATATTTCGATTATGGACAGACTCGTAGCAAACTGTTCAACAACAGCAAAGTGTATGTCATCCACGTATGTTCAACAAATATTTATTTTCCTTTTTTTAAAAAAAAACGCCATTTGGTCTGACCTTCTCGATCGACAGAACAAAATTTATTTATTAAAGTACGTACTGAAGTATGAGTACTGAGGTTCTAGCGGAGGTGAAGATATCGATTGTGATTACAACTAGTGACGTATCGTAAAATGTATTGTCATGTCAGAAATCCATATCGGCGTGACTAAATTAGACGTGATATAAACATTGTAAATCATACAGCATCTTCAATACATTAAAAAATTAACTCTAATGATGTACGTAAAAGTACTGATTAGTTATAATACACGTGTTATGTATTTGTAGGTAATCAGTTGTAATTTCTGTCGAGAACTGAGCACGGTGGTCTGAATGTTTACAAGTTTTGTGCCATTTTAGGTGGATTTTATAACTAATGATTTAGCCACCAGTGTACGTATTATCTGCTGAAGTCACTCTAAGCTAGGTCTACGTAATTCCTGTAGATTTTGAATGAATACAAATGAGCATGGGACATGGTGGAACAAGCAGGAATACGAGAATGATTTGAACATGGTTCCGTCATGTCTCAGATTCATCAGACTTGCATGGGGAAGGTCGCTTTGGCACAGTGCCGCGAAATGGATCAAGGGGCAGTGACGCAGTGTCATTAGACAGGGCTTCCTACTGGACACATGAATTAGATGAAACTCTATTTCCCTGCGGAAGTAAATTGTCTTGGTGGTTAGCCAACCACTGAAGATGTCTCGCTACAACTTGAACCAAAAGTTTTGTCGGTTTCCAAAATTCAGATAAAGGAATCGAGGGACTTTAGGACCTAACACATGCCTGCATGGAACAAACTCTTTCACAAGAAGGTAACAGTCGCTCAGCTATTCAAGTTAACCTTCCGCTTTAATAGAACGCGAAGGGATATTATTGTGTTTGCAAGAACACTATCAAGAACCAGATGAATCCAACTTCCTCACAACCTATATACGATATATTCTACCATGCTATGATATACGAGGTGCGATCGGAAAGTTTCAAGACTGCGCGTATAAAAACCCGTATACTTATCTCAGGTATTAAATTCATCCATCACCCTCGAAGTAGTTCCCCTGGGAGTGAACACAACGATCCCAGCGCCGCTGCCAAGCCTGGAAGCATCCCTGGAAATCTTTCTTTGTCAGCCTGTCAAGCACCATCTGCGATTCTGCAGGAATCTCTTCTATCGTCTCAAATCTCCTTCCCTTTAGCTGAATTTTCATCTTTGGGAAGAGGAAGAAGTCACACGGCGAATAAGGAAGGTGCGGGATGACGGCCATGGTGTTTGAGGCCAAAAACTGCCGAACTTTGAGGGCGGTGTGCGCTGGCGCGTTGTCATGATGCAGCAGCCAGTTGTGGTTGCGCCACTTTGACGGCCGCTTCCGTCCTTTAGAATCAGCTGACAGGTCCCATAACCTATCCCAACAATGTCGCACAAGTCGTTGATGGTACGACGTCGATCTTCGTGAATGGCCTGTCGAATCTTCGTAACATTTTCGGGCGTTGTTCTCGAAGATGGTCGTCCAGAACGCTCGTCATCATCGACAGAGGTTCGGCCATTTTTAAAACGTGAATGCCACACAGAAGTTTGTGCACGACCCATTGCGGACTCCCCAAATGCTTGCTTTAGCATTTCATAGGTTTCCGTAGCCGTTTTGGCGAGTCTTTGGCAAAATTTGATGCACACGCCATTCCGAAATCGCAGGAGGGTCGGTGTAATGCACTACCAAAACGCCCGTAACTAAGAAACAAATGCTAATTCGATGATGCCGGCTGGCACACTGATTCACTATGAATGTAGGCCGCACCCCCTAAAGGCAGAAGCTCGTACTACATCCGGTTTGCCCTCTATTGACACAGTCTAGAAACTTTCCGATCGCACCTCGTATACCTAGGTGTCCCAAGTCGTCTCCCCCATTCACGGTCTTTTGCTAAAATTTTGTATTTCTTGGCTATTTACGCATGTTTCATGCCCTTGCGTCCTTCTTGACAACTTCAAACTTCTAGAACCATTTTACAGTAACATGACACATATTTTGACTATATCACTTTAGGAAGCGGTTTGCCACAACAGAGCTCTCATTTGATCAGCAGACATAAAGATTCTCTTTATGTGAGCGGTTCGTACTGGCATCGAAAGTATGAAGAAATATTTTAATTTTATTAAATGTTACTTTACTCGAAATAACTAAAAAGTAAGATTAATATTGTTATGACTCGTTCAGTTCAGATATGCTGACATATCGTTTTAACTTGCATAGTTCGATAGACCATAAATTACATATTATAAACAACAAGGTTTGATAAGTAAATAGTTCATTATATGTAAGTATTTTTGTGCGTTTATGGGCATTATCTCGTCGAGAACATGTGAATAATATATACTACAATGTTCACAATTTCTATAAAATGAATTTCTATATAAGACCAATTATTAAGACTTTACCATAATGTTGGCGTGGTAGTAGTTTGCAATCATACTAAAATTCATAAAGAAATTATAGTAAGAACGTCCACTGCTGTATCAGAGAACTACGTCCATATGTGTGTTTCTTAGATTGTACCGTCCAAGAGTTATAAATTTTGCTGTAACTTATCAATCTTACAAACGGTAAGAATTTCTATGTCGTATGTTATAGAAATACATTCATACCTGAACATCATTCAATGCACGAACGGAATGTCCTACATGACGGATTTATTAGACCTTCAGTTGTCCTTATAAGCCATGTTTTCACATTTCAAATTAATCAGCTTTATGAGTGTACAACAAACCTCTATATTCGGGATATCGTGATTTTAATTTTATCCAGGAGACCGGCTATTCGGACACGTTTTTCATTGTTTTCTTCTATCCCCTCAGCCAGATGGCGGGACAGTAGCACGCAGTCAGGCCACGACATCTTCTTTCCGTATCCATTTCAATTTATAATTCATGAGTGACCCTTTCCTTCGATTCTACTTAATATGAGATACTGAAATCTTCGTTAAATAAATAATATATACACAAATCTTAATAACTATATTCCGACAAAAGCCAGTTGTTATTTAAATTAGAGCGCTGATGTCAGCATGACTGGAATTGTACGGTCGGTAGTTCCGTTTCTCGCCACATAACTATTGGCTGTGGTTGAGATATAGGCTATAACTTTTCTAACCAGTTTGTAGTTGTCCTCTCAACCGTATTATCTTCTTTCTGTTCAACAGAGGAAATCCCGTGATAGACGAGCAGAAGTAAAAAGAAAAGAAAAAGTGTTCTGTTTGAGAACAAGTGAAATATGCACTTAAGTCTTAAAATTCTGCGATTCCAAGAAATAAAAAATTGTTTCTCTCCACTTGAAAATGGAATGTTTAGGATGTATGTGATTTAGATAAATATGAACAAACACCGCTGTTTTACTGCAGTTAGAAGCTCGTAAGAAAATCGCCTTAGTGACATCTTGAGACATGAGTTATAGGCACTTTTGTTCTTCTTTCCAAAACAGATATTGTCTTTTAATGCTTGCTTACCATCGTGACAGACGTTATAAGAATAGTATCCGTCTTCCGTTTCTAGGCTGATCATCTCTTTCTGCGTAACCAATCTTCAATGCTGTACGTCATTTTAATGAAGATAAAAGTGTCCTTATATCTATTCACAGGATAAGCTGCTCCATGCAGTTTAAATCATGTATATAACAAGTTGTTTTAATGTGTTTAAAACCTAAGAGGTAAATGTAAACTGCACACATAGTTTTAGTTAAAAATCGATTGAGAAGGGACAACCTGGGAGACCTAAGAGAAGATAAATCAATAATAAGCAAATATTATTGATTGAATTAATCTGTTTCGGGAAAACGGTGTGTGGACTCCTGTGAAAACTATGATATTTACAATTCTATGAAATAATTCCTACAGCAACTAAGCGACATTCGGCTTCTTAAGGGATCCGTTGTTTAATCTGTTACTTTAAAACTCTTTTCCTTCTTGCCACTGAAGGAAGAGACAATGAATATTACGTTTTAAGATAATAACTGAATAGAGATCATTTGTAAACGAATATGCATGCAGTAAAAGTTGTTTCAGTAGGTATTCCTATTTAATTATAAATATTATGGTACGTATTAATATAATACAATAAACTATATTTTCATTGTCATGTAAATTGTGTTCATTCTCAGGCACTAAAAACCTTAGTGCTTATTCTTTTTATTACTTATAATTTTTCCTCTCTAGACAGCCTTATTGTTTTATATACTGCTTTAATTAGGTCAAAGCTTGAGTATGCCTCGGTCATGTGGAATAATATTACACAGACAGATTTTAATAAATTGGAAGATATTCAAAGAAAATTTCCCAGTTTGTACAATTACTGATTTTTTTCAATTTAATATCCCACGCAAATATGAATTGATCCTATCTGCTTTAAATTTTAGAACACTTTATTCCAGACGACGACATCTCGATGCGTTAATTCTTGTTAATGTCTTTAAGGGCAAAATAAATTGCAATTCCATTATGGACGCTGAGGCAAATAAGAGAATTTTCTACCTTTAGTGTGAGCAATGCGATAAGACATAGTCCTTCAGCCAGGTGCGTCATCGCTGCAAATGATGTATGTAAATTTTTGGACGTATTTAGCATAAACATTGTCTCCCTTGAGCGAACGTTCTCTACAAGGGAAATGATCTAGCTTGGTTATCTGCTTTTTTGTATTTCTTTAACGATGTACATTTATATTAGTGTTCCCTAGGTGGATTTTTTTATTTATATTTCTTCATTTATTTTGCTTTGTGTTTAATATTTTTCCTTTTTTGGGCTTCCCTGCATTGGTCTGTTATATTTAATACTGTAATGTATAAGTTTAAGTAATCTCTTTTGTAGTATGTTTCTTTATTATTTCATTATTATTGTATGTATTATCAGTGTTTGCCTGTTATTGGCTTCTTGCTGTTGGCAAACACGTAAATAAATTATTTGAATTGAAAATTCTGTAGCAAACATGGTGCTTTGAGTAAACTCGATTTTTGATCCCATTGAGACATCTGATGCCACACAGATATCATGAGAAATATGGATATATTTTTAAGCTAGATGTACTCCCTTCTTCAGGTAGTATAGTGGTATTCTTACGTATAGTATATAGAATTATGTGGAACAAAACAAATATCTCAGTAAAATTACAAATAAATAACATGAAGATGGAAGAAGTCCCATCTCCCGAAAAGCTGTGCTGGTTGTTAAAAATACACATACAATTCTGTACATACTGGGATAGTTTCGAGAAACTTCAAATTCATTAATAAATAATTAGGTTGGACCACACACATGAAAAGCCTGTCATATATCATTTACACGGAAAGTTGTGAGTTTCCTGAGAATAATAGAACGCGGTTTAACTTCAGTAGGATAAATTGAGAAAATATGTTTTTAAAAGTATACTTGGTATGAGCTTAAAACCATTAAATTAAAAATCATTTACATTTTGTATGGCGTCTCCCCCGTAATTTATTCCTTGTCTTTATTTTTCTTTAATTTTCGCTCACAGTTGTTGCATTAAAGCCCTGAGCCATCCTAGCATTCAGTTTTATTTTATGCTGTAAAGACACTTATTTGCTTGTGCTGTAGATAACGAAGTTCTTATTGTTTAATTTTTAAATATTAGTTGTTCTTATTCACATCTGTTTTAAAATAGGAGTGCAGAAGAGGCTTAAATTTTAGTCAGGTTATGTGTCAGCTTCTTTTCTGAAAATGTTGACGGGGTGACATTTGTGCTAGGTGTACACAGCGGTGAAAAATATTTCCATATTCAAAGTTATAAATCCATTAAGATCTGTAGTTGACATTTGTTTTTGCAAACGTTTCGGAGAAACATTTTAATCCTGAAGATGGGTGCTATATTTTCCTACGAAAAGTTATTAAACCTACATGAGCCGAAGGCCAAAGTCTTCAAATTTATGAATTAAATACAGTATTTTATTTTAAATGTGTAGCCATGTCTGTATGTGTACCATATTATGTATTCATAATATGTTTACCACAGACTGAACATTTTAATTCTAATTTGTGTACTTCTGAGAAGGAATAAAATGCCATTTTTACTTGCAGTTACGTAATGTAGGTCGCAGACGAAATAGAACTACGACTTAAAAGTACCTTTGTGTAGTGTAATACTGTATAACACAATGCTTCCTTCATACCACCTATGAAGTAATAAGGAAATAAATTATTTGAAACGTTGACACGAAGACAGTTGAAAATATGTAAAACTTGTTTGCAGCAAGTGAAGAGCATAATGAATGTTTATAATCTGCACAGCATGAATAGTTCGCCCGCATAATTTGTAGTGGAGGTGACTGTGACACTATTCCAGACGAATATAAAACCACCGAGCAGTTTTATAGTGCCTAGCCGTGTAAATCCCCCGCGGCACGGAGCAAATACGTTAGAGCAACCAAAACTTGACATGCTCACTTTACCTTACGTCGGATTTTTGGCGCTTTGTTTTATAACCCGACTTACCCCTTCCTCTCTCAACTAAACACGTTGTGAGATTGGTCCATGGAAAATAAAACGAGCAAACAGAGAACAAACCTTGTACGATTTGGTACGCGATTTAGCTGTAAAAGCATTTCCGCGGTACTTTACATTCATATTCTGAGCTGTTAACCTGAATACTAACTTATATGAATATTTTATACAGGCTACAATCATATATAGGTTTTATAATTCTAACAAAGCCAAACAGTGTTTATTTTTCCAAAAGTTAGAAATCGCGGTAATTCAGCACAAAGCTTTTCATTAATGTTTCATCTGTCAGCACAACGTCCGCCATAGTTCGCTGCGATTGTTCTTGGTGGATTCTGCTATTACAAAACAATTAAATCCCACCCCCTCATTCTCTATTTGTCACTGCTATAATGAAATTGCACGTTCTTGAAGCAGAAAAGAAAGGTGTTTCAAAGAATGCAAAATGTAGGCACGCATACAAAGCTATGAAACTGATTTGTAACTTAAATTGGGATTGTATGTTGTCCAGTATTATTTCACATATGCTGTTAATGGTGACGATAATGGTTTAAACCCTTTACCGCCCAGTTGTATTAATGCGTGTTACAATCTTGAACATTCCATAACATTTTACTTTGCCTACAGAATGTCCATATGGGTTTGGTATATCTCAGAATAAACAGGGATTATTTCGTGTAACAACACTAGCCAGTTAACCTTCGTAAGGTAGACGGGTTTTGTCCTTCAAATATCATTTAAGTTCGTTCCAGATGGCAACTGCAGTATTTGCCGAAACGTCGGAAGACCTACAGAATTCACAAGGGTTTATTCAAAAAGGCTCAAGTTATTTGAACTCCATTCGCGAAAACCTAAGTACGAGAAAAGTAAGCTGATTTAAGAAAATAATCTGTGTTTGTTCTTATAATCGTACAAAATCAATAAATACATTGCGTAGGTAAAATACAGAAGTAGTCTATGTAGAAATAGGCGAAACATGTAGTTTCCACTGAGCATTAAAATGACCTTATGTAACTAATGAAATATAAATTCGTCTAAATTTTGCTTCACTGAGTTATGCGTTGCCAACATCGGCTCTTAAGCAGTGTGTCAGAAGGAAAATATAAGGTAGTAGTCGTAGGTTTTGAGGTTTTAACGGCGGTGAGCCTGAAGATAATAATATTTCAGAAGTCCTTGCTGCCTCGATCATCAGGGGAGGTAGGAAGGACCTCTGAAATGTCGGTAAACGTGTATCAGACCACACGGCGCAACAACTCAGAAGACAGCCAACTTCAATTTATAGACATTTTGAAAACGTTTGTGCTTCAAACGTATGTGTGTATAGAATGAGACTGCAATTAAGTGTGCCGTATAGTAACCTATTTTATTTTTACTATATTAAAGGCATAAATTTATGTCGTAACTTTTACTTAGGCCAACTAGATAAATCAACATAATTATCATCCTTTTGCAAATGATCTGTGTATATATAAATAAACTCTCTCTATCTCTGTCTTCTTAGAAAGCTGTCGTGATGCCTTTACGGACAAAATCTCACTTTTTGATTAAGGAATGTGAATAATTTTCCAATATAATCGAAATACATCCGATTGTGGTGATTTCTCCGAATATCTTTCTGCACATAATTGAATGTGAGATAAATTTTTTCGAAAAAGTTGTTCTAAATTTTCTAAATTCGGTCTATTCTACATGCTGAAACAATGAAAAGTATTCTGAAAACAGCATTTTAATTTATTTTATTGTTCTACATGTAGGGCTCTTTTGTTTTATAAACATATTTTACGAAATTCAGCAAAATGTCTTTGATGCTAGAATGTTAGGTTATATTGGTTATATATATAGACTGTGGATCTGTAAATGAATTTATTATGGCATTGCTTTTGGTGATTGAACTTAGACTGACGACTGTATAATTACGTTGCTATTGATGGTAATGTTTACGCTATTTATCTTTCCGGTTGGGCCTATACTTAGTGATTTTGAACGACCACAAAAGAAAGGTGTCCAAAATATAAATTCTTTTTCTGGTATGAGAATTTCTGTTCTTCCATTAATGCAACAAAACTGTATAAAATAAAATTAACGTCCATTGAGGTGTTACATAAGTATGGTTTTGTAAAGTACATACCTTCTACGCCACGTAGAAAACCATAGTATTTTGAATTGTATTATACGAATTAATTTGTTTGGCCACTGATGATGACCCTTGAGGTTGAAACGATTTTGGCATTAGTGTCCTTTCAAGTGTAAACAGTTTTGTTTGTATGCATGATTTCATATACCAATACATTGCGCGGTATGCAAAGTTTTAAGATGTATAAAATAAATTTATTTCAAATAAATATACAAATGATATTCTTTATTTTAATTTTTTTGTTAGAATAAAATATTTGTATGATTTCGTGTCGGTTATGATCTACAGAAGTATGAAATAGATTGGTTTTTGCATCGTAGACCTGAATAATTCACATATTCTATGAAAATTTCTTTTAAGACCTGTGGTCGAATTATATTTCTTTCCCGGGATGCATTTTATATTGGTAGGGGCGCGTAGGAAACACCAAAATACCACGCAGATTTCAAATTAAAAATATTCATTAACTAATATGTAATTATAAAATCTGATCTATTCACATGTAATAATGACTAGTACGTAATCTCATAGCACGTTAGGTTATTGTTTCCGCTTTTCCTTCACGTTGAACTGTGGTGGTTGTAAAGTTCATGTTACATGTAAGCAAGTATCAGGAATAGTAGTAGAGTTTTGCCAAAAAAGGAGGATAAATGGCTCGGTTTGCATCTTGAGAAGTATGGAGTGAGATTCCCACTGCACAATTATTCTGCCCATTACTACTAGTCAGAAATGTCTTTCGTTGTGCCCAACCACTGCCAGAGAACTGGCCACAATGTAGCAGAACACTGACGTCCTCTAGGCGTGTTTTCTATTGCCATTATTACATTTATATCTCGCAGATGTTTTTATGAAGGAAGACAACAGAAGCTCCTGATTTTTTTACTTCACGTTATATCAAGATGAATGTTCACAATTTAGTTGAAAGCTCTTTTTTGCGCATAAAATACAAGCGAGCCACGTCTGCGTTTCTAGATAGTCTAGTAATGTAGTAGGTAGTTTGTTCACCACCTTTCACTTCTCTACTCTTCACGTTCCGCCCACCAAAACTCCCCCACCTCCGTTTCTTCCGGAATTTTGTAAAGTTACCAGTGTCAAATATAATATAAGAACAGAAAAGTATAAACGTCAGCGAGAACATAGATCAATTTGTGTTTCAGTTTGTTTCTGTTCAGCTTAGAGCGACGATCACCAACATTTAAAAGAATATGTGTTTAATATTTTATTTGGCAATTATATTAAACATTCTCACTTCTCACGACCATTGTTTCTCAGTTACGATTGCAGGATCATTATTTTCAACATCAAAGGATAAAATAACACTTTTTAATGAAAGAATTCCTACGGCTAATTTCACCCAGAGTGTGTATTACATCTGGAAACAAATTATAATATACTCCAATTTAATTTCTTTGTTTCAAGGAGACGCACAGCTAATTAAATTTCCTGACAGTGCGCTACTAAAACAGTTTATTAGATGATTTAGCCTCTTAGACGTATATTTAGCGTTGTTGCTTTTACTTCGGGGTAAAAGGAAGTGAATGGGCTTGTTAGGACTGGCTATTCATCGTCTTCTCTTGACACGGAGGAAAGGTTTGAGAATAGCGAATCTGTAGCTGAAGTTAGTGACTAGAATAAACTTTTCCAAAATTGAGTTTGCATTCAGAAGTGAAAGAAGAAGTTTTGAGTAATATATTTAATTACTTTTTCATCTTCTCGTTTTAATATTGACAGCAGGATCTCAACAGTGTAACAAATAGATTCATCCAACTGTACTCTAGAGTAATTCATAAATTTTAAGACCACCAAATGGTCCATGTGATGACCGGATGAGTAATTTTAGGTGAGATTTCATCTTCTCAATGCAACGGCTATGAAGATGGCTGCCATCTCGGTTGTTGCGTCGTGTAGTTTGGTAGATGTTGACCGAGTTTTTAATAGAGATTAATGCCTGCATTACGAGGTCTATGATTAAGCCGTACGGAAAAGATGCGATAGATATATAAGTAGACCGGACAAGGCAGAACCTAGGCCGGATCTCTGCGAGAGTGGGTTGAGGCAGAGTTGGAAAGCCAGTGGTTAGCGGGAAACCTCGGCCATGACAAGGAGAAGATGCTGAGTAAGATACATGGAAACAGAAAGAAAATACGAAACAATTTAATTTGCCTTCGTTACTGCATTTATCCTGATTGTAGTTATCTCTCATTCACTCTTTGGTGAAGTCAAGGCTCATTCTCGTCCAAAATACAAATTTTTTTCGCCAACATTCCTACGCGCGTCTTAGTCAGTGGGGGCAGGGATCTTCTGTCAAAGTCTGTTAATATCCGTGAAATTAAACGGAGCATATTCCAAAGACACCAGTCTTCATATGAGTATAATCATGTTAATTTTGATGTTACTATCATGTAGGATGACCGGGAAGTTTACGTAATCCATATTAAATTATTAATTGATGGTCGAAATTGAGTAGGTTTTGATTTGATTAGTGAACACAATATTGTTGTGCTATAGAAGAGTCTGCACAGGTCATGTCATGTTCTAACCTGCTCGTTCTCGTCTGTCGGTCGTCTTTCAACATTTGCGAGACAAATCGACA
Organism: Zootermopsis nevadensis; assembly: GCF_977971745.1. Lineage (NCBI taxonomy): Eukaryota > Metazoa > Arthropoda > Insecta > Blattodea > Termopsidae > Zootermopsis > Zootermopsis nevadensis. The sequence goes on from NW_028259145.1 coordinate 8,556,840, forward strand.
GATTCTCGTCTGGTGTGTAATTTAAAAACTGCACTAAAATCAGAAAAAAGAAAAAATTATACTATGTGTTGCGAAGTTCCAACGCATTCAGCAGCTCATGCATTCAATATTGACATCACGTTTGATGTAAACGGTTAAGGATTTCCCGCGTTCTGTCTTGCGCGCTTCCTGTATCAAGGAAAGGTTCACCAGATGAGATGCTGTCGATTTGTCTGGAAATGCAGAATCGGGAAGTGAATCCTAAGAATTATTATAGCAAGAAAATTAAGATATGTTACTTAGTGTTCGACAATAAACATTCGTTGAACTCGTATAAAATACATCCTTACACGTTCACTGTTGAAATACAACTGACGGACTCGAGCTAGCAGGTTACAACATGCCGTGACTCTCGTGGACTCATATTTAGTGATACCGATATTGTGTGATTTTAGACTAATCGAATTGTACTGAACTGCAATTACGAATTAATCAATATAATATTGGTTGGCAAAATTATCTATTGCTCTGTAAAATGTTTAATATATTATGCGATCTGTATATAATTGACAAGCTATATCATACAGCGCCGCCATGGCACACTTTGTTTTTAAATATTTAATATAAATAATTTAGTGTTTATTTCGTGTAGTGCACTCAGTTTTATGTGATAGTTAAGTAGTTAGCGTGACATTTTCGTATTAACATTATTTATGAAGTTAATTAAAATTCATGCCAAAATTATATAATGCAAATATTGTTAAAAATATATATAACTTTTAAGAGTGTGTAGTTATTGTCTTATATTTTGAAATATTTTAATAAATTTAGCGTCAAATTGTTGTTATAACGTACTATTTACATAATTACTGATATTGTCAGCTTAAAGTGTCACTCTTTTCAGTACTGTACGACCTAGGAAATATTTAATTGAGTGACATCATATTTCATCTTTGTTTCTCTAAAACCTAAACCACCTTGGAGTCCATATGGTGGACATTCTGTCATTTTCACTTCCATATGATTTGTAGACCACATTATAAGAGAATGGTAGACAACACTGGGTCAAATATTTGGCACTTAATTTCCTTCTAGGAAAGTAGGAATGATGACACAAAAATAACCGTTATGGGAGCCAAATGGAAGTCATTAATAACACTAATAAACTATTACATTCTACCTAGAAATATGCCATAAATTCTGCTTATGATTTTGATGGTTGTGCATAACACTAACACGGTTATTTGTGATCATTGGCAATGACTCATTGCGGATTGCACGAAAGAATTAACACTTTTTATTATGTATAAAGTATAGTCGAACTTGGTTATAGCGATCTCGGTAGTAGCGAGACTTTAGCTATAGCGTAAAATATTAAGTGGTATTAATTAAATATGTCCGCAGCGGCCGCACTGTCTGAGGGGTGGGCCTTGTGCCGCTTGGTCGCTGGGACCGTGGGTTCGAATTACACTCAGGCCATGGATGTTTGTCCGCGTTTTTCTGCGTTGTGCTGTCCTGTGTACAGGCAGAGGCTTTGCGACGGGCCGATCCCTCGTCCAAGGGGTCCTATCAGAATGTCTATAGATCAAGCCAACGAAAGGTTGGAACCCGCAGTGCTGAGGCACTTGAAGAACGGGTCGTTCTCAGTATTCCAGGAATTAATCTTCATAAACATATGTTTTTCTACCTGTCGTACAAAAACAACTACATCTGGCACCCTCTTATCATCCATTTCCTTTGCATGGATACATGCTGCACCTCTGGACAGCTAAGAATTAAAGGGTACATTCTCCTACCCACTGTTTGAACGACCCTTTTTAAACAATATTGAATGACCTTGGGTCCCGCACCGTAGCCGCGCGGTCTGAGGCATCATGCTTCGGAACGGCGATACGGAATGCGCGCTGGTTCGAGTCTCGGGGGAGAAGAAATTTTCTCATGAGCTTTCGACCGGTGTATGGAACCGGTGCCAACCCAGCATCGTGAGGAAATTGGGGAGCTACAATGAGTAGCGTAATCCGGTCGTGAAAACTAGCAATGGCTGGGGGTTCGTCGTGCTGACCACACGTCACCCTATATCTGGTTGGATGATCGTTCACCTCTGCTTAGGCATGTGAACGTGAGGCCAGCAGTCAAGCTAGTCGGCTTAGGCTCTCAGTGGCTGTTACGCCACGGATTTAATTTTAATTTAATGTATAACCTTAAGTGCTCTAACATCTCAGTATCTTCAGAAAATGTATGGAGAAAGTGCAGTAGCTTCAGTAACAAAGCAGATTTCGAGAACAGAGAGAATGACCGAAGTTGCAAAGAAAATTGTTAAGGAGGATAATGTAAACGTGGAAAAAAATTAACAAAACGAATTGAGAATAGAAATAAGAAATCTGATGTGTTCTTAGGATTTGATTACATAATTCCACAATTCAAACCAAATGGAAAATAAGATCTAGTTCCCATTTTAAATGAATTTTAGTGCTGTTCAGAATGATTCCATAAATTACTAATTGAACGCTCATTTAATTCCTTCATCTGTTAGTAAGACACTCGTATAAGACGACGTAATATTTCCATTCACTTTGATGACGGTACAACCTAGTTGGAATTCATATAAATTTGCTGAAGCAAAAACTAAAGGATTGCTCTTTGCTATTATCACGGCCCTGAAGGTAATCATATTGCATTAATATTCATATAGTAATTAATTAAGTCCAAGTACGATTTACGTTGGAATCAGATCCAGCGTATTCACACACCATAAATAATTATAAATATTGTAATTCCTTTATTATACTCTGTACAAAATAATAATTTATGTTAAATGAGTAAATCAGTTTAACTTAGTTTAAAAATCCGATCAAAAATTTGTTATATATACTTAATACGAACCACTTTCATATCTAACTCATTTATCGTAAGGATTAGTAAGGCTTAATCCGATTGTAATGGAGCGAAGTACACAGGCCAGGAAAATGGCTATACAAATTAGTATCATATTCTACATTAAACGGTACATTGCCCCATTAATTTAACTTATAATGCAAACAAATTATAGGCAGATTACCATTAGATAAATACAACTAATTAAACTTCACGTCCGCAGTATAACATCACCTTATTTTAATATCGAAATGACATGGCTAAATTTAATTTCAGTTTAACAAACATATTTTTAAATTCACTTTCAACATGTTAACATAACCCTGATGTTACGTAACCAATGATCCATAAATAGGAATTATCATAGTCTATATCTTAGATGTAAGATATTAACTGCTACATAATTTCGCACGTAATATATAAAGATCATAAAAATGACCTCTTGAACATTAATAATAACAATTAACTCAACGTTTTTTTTCTTTTCAGTGACTGTATAAGTAAAATCTAAATCCTTGTTTCGATAATAACGACAATTATTGTTGATACAATATTTATAACATAAAGGAAATAGACGGACGAATCGGATAAACCAAAAATATAAAAGGGAATGAAAATGGAATTGAGCAAATGCCAAACATCTAGGATGGAAATAGGTAGTATGAGCACAAAACCACTGACCTCTTTCGATATAAAATATTGTATATATTTTATGATACTAATAACATAAATTCGATCCGAATGATAAACACGCCGCAATTTTAAAAATAAATGAGTTGCAATAAAAATACATCGAACCATTAAGTGTGGAGTGAGGAAATACAAAATTTAATAAATAGGTTTCATATACGTTAACACGAATAATGTGATTACAAGTGTAACATTTTATCTTTAGTTCCAGGTCGCTGCCATAATATGGCCATCTAGTTAAAATGTACACAGCATGTACTTAATTACATCGACTCTGTTAATACTATTTAACACGACAAACATGAAATACACAGATTATAAAATAACTCTGCATTAATGGAAGAATTATACAACGTGTTTCCAAATACTGAATGATACTTAGCATGTTTCATAACTTGATACTTTAAAATATTCATAGCATTAAATCAAGTGACACTTAAATAACTCATTTATCAACTACTACTGGACTTTTAATAATATGATTAATTTTTCAAGCGTATAACTAAATACATCACCATTTCCTGTTTCCTTTATTTTGATCCATATTTGTAAAATATTCTATAAAATCGTTCAAATTATGACATCATTTTATTTTAAATTCCTTTACGTAATACGAAAATAAAGTTTCCTCAGGGTAGTGTTCTTTTATGAAAAATACGCACAGAAGTGGAATTATCAATGTAAAGCTAACTGCAATGTTTGCCGAAACATTGGGTAGCGTTCAAAATTCGACGTGGCTCATCCCCAAATGACGAAGTTTTAAATTGAACTCCCGACGCGAAAATATAAGGGCAAGAACGTCACATCCAGATACAGGGGAGCGCCGTAATAACGCGGGTGTCGGGGGACAGCTTAAGTACCCTCGTTATAAGCTACTCGTACGACGTCAATCATGTGTAATCGTGCTGGGGAACATGATGGAAGCCGCGGTACATCCGAATATGTATCAAACATGGGCGCGTTATATAGAAGTTTCATTACTTGCGGGACATGTGTTTATAATACATCCTACAGTTTAAGAATATTACCACCTGAAACTATTGAACTCACACTATCGGCTTTAAACAATATGTGAAAATATTTGTGTTCTCACACGATACTAATGAAAAAAGGCTGCTGTATTGTAGTGACGATGAGACATTTTATTTCGTGTTCTTATACCTTGCCATATTTCTTCCTTTCCTTTGTAACTCTAGAAACTGCCTAAATTAGTAGCACATGTAAAATAGAACACGCTGTTATCTGGCGTCATTACTGTGAACATACATAAATCACACAAAGTCGCAAGACGCGTTCTATTATGTATAGGATTTCCATATTTCATTTATGCAGGATTTCTGACATTATTTAAATAAACCAAATTTTACGTGTCTCCTGAACTTGGTTGGCCGCAAACAATAAAACTTTTACCGGAATTTATATCACCATATTTCATTTGAAGACAATACCACTTGTTATCACATCATAAATGTAAATGTGCGTTTACAATACCACGTTTCATACCTCATGATTTATTTCCTACATATTCTTTTAGTTCGTTTTTAGCACAGTGAGAACAATTACCCGTAGAAATGAAGTAATTTTATAAAACGACTGTACCATCATAATCCAAAAAAGAAGAAAAATCCACTTGTAGAGACAGTAATGTAAAACAATGAGGTCTTTAAAAACAATAAAATGATTCATGTATTTAGTTTCATCTGATATAAATAAATTTCCTTGCTCTGCATTATAAAATCTGAGTCACTTATTTTAATGATGTTGTTAATACTCCAACAGCTGTAGTTACAATCATTCATTTTGTACGTTCGAAATTCCAGGTTGAAAATCTAGCAATTAAGAACCTTCTATCACTGCTCAGTATTACCATTCAATATACCCAAATTTATACAATAATAGTTTACAAAACTCCCTGTGGGTATTTGTAAATGTTAATGTTGTAGAGGTTAATTAATGCATGATATCAGTGGCCATGCATTTAGTGAGATTTCAGTGAATAACTGTCATGTCGTTCATGCTGATGGCATGTATCACGGTCGAACGAATATCAATCATTTCGCATCACAGCGTGGGACAAATCCTCTGTTTTCACAAGCGAAAGCTCCAGATTCCCTATGAATTTAAATTATGCCGACAGTAACAGCATTTAAGTAGCTATCTATTTATTCATATTTAATAATCATTATGTATAAATACTGACATCAAAGCGGCTTCTATGAATAATTTACTAAGTGTAAATTTTTAAATTAATAACATGGTCAAAGGCGGTGGACAGTAAAGAGTCCTGGACAGAATAAGAACTGTTATTGGCCTACGTTAAAAATACTAAAGCATAAAACAGGTAGGCTACAAGGACTCTGTTTTAATTTCATTACCTGAAGAATATTGACACTGTTCATTAAGTATTAAAATCAGTTTCTTTCTTATTTAGACATTGTTTTTCCATGGCAGTTCTATTCTTGCGTATAATTTAACACTCCCTTGTTCTGTATCCAGTACTGAAAAATGGTTTATTTTTTAACATAATACTTTTGCCTTATGCACTGTGTTTAGTGTTTACATTTAGTTTAATATATCTCCTCAATTTTTTGCAGATGTATTTCAGTATGTAACTTTGGCTTTCAGAGATAGGTCACGTGTAATGTTTATATTTATCCAACGTTTCCGAAAACATTGTAGTTTCCATCCTCAGGTCGAATGTGCAGAGGTTGGGCCGCGATCGATTGGCTGCCATTCTGGCTTTTTATTCTGGAAATCTCGTGTTCACGTCTTAACCCGAATATACGATAACACAAACGAGGTATTCGTGGTTTTCCGCGAAACCCTCAGGCAAATTCCGGAGTGGTATCGTAATAAGGCCGTAACCAAATCTTTTAACATACCAACTCATCATTCGACGTTATATAATCAGCAAATGAAACGTTCATGAAGTACCCAAAGGAATAAATTATATATGTGGAACTGTACATAAACAGTGATTCATAATCCCACTGTGTTCAAAGCAACCGTACGAACACGTAATTTTCGTAATATATCTCTTCTCGTTCACATTCAATGCAACTGTTAAAAAAATTATATTTTGTAAACACTAGTTATTAAGTAATAGTATTTATGTTATACATAAAATTGAAATTACGCGTGTGTGTGTTCGCTTATGGAACGAGAATGTTTAAACCAATTGCACCAAACTTAGCATATTATTCCTTGAGACCTGGAAGAGATTTTAGAAAGGCCACGACTCCGAAAAGTTGTCCAGAGTTTAAGTTCCAAAGGGAGTAGTTCTGTAGCTAAGGAATTAAACATGGCAGAAGAACGAAGCCAAGAGCTAAGATATTTGTTTCAAAGACGAGATTGCAGACACAAAGACTACAACGCCGAGAAACTGTCCTGGGATCGAGTCCCGATGGAGATGCTTTCTGTAGCTCGGAAAATACTAATAAAAATTAAAGAACGGCTCCAAGACCAAAGTTGTTTGTTGCGGCTGGGATATTACAGTAACATATGTCAGAAGCCAAAAATAAATATCCTGGTTCCGACTCCCAGTAAATATATGAATTCATGAATATTATCTCATTGTATTATTCAGCGATATATATCAAATGATCATACATGTTGGAAGCTTTCGGACAATAAATATTGGTAAGAAATGTAAGCATCTGTTCAGTTTTCACTCAGTTACACTTTGGGTATATGCTCGTATTTTAATAAATAATTTGTTAGCAAAACAGACGCATCAATTCCTTTATTACAAGCAGCACTGTGAAATGCGGTAAAATGAAGAACTACTTTTGTAATTACTTTTATATCTAAAATAGAATTCAGTGACAACGCATGCGACCACTGCGAGCGAGAAAGCAAATCGCTGTGGATGCCAAGCGAATAAATGTATGCTCTATTTTGCACTTCTACGATACGATAACAATGAACAAGCAGTCAGCAGTACAATGATTGCAAGTGAAAGTTTTGTTTCAAAAATTTGCATACGACCTTTGTCTGGGAAGCGTAGAGTTGGCTTATCTGTAAGTCAAGCTGAGGTCCTAGAAATGGAAAATGGAACTACATTAGATATGAATTCAGAGTAGACTGGAGCATTAAAAACAGATATAAACCTTGCTCCTTGCATCGTGACGAAGCGTATTATTAGTATTATTATTATCCCATCTATTCACCACTTTATAGAGTATTTACTTCTATGTACCAGAGACAAACCTTGCCCCTGAGGTACATAGTGCAGCAGCTGTTACAGAATTGCATTTTGTTTTTAATATGTTTTACATGTGTTATATAATTTTATTGTGAGGGATGACTACATATGTTACGACAGCGTCTTTCGAATGATGTATGAAGATCCTAAAATTAAAGTTTTCTGAAGTTCACTGATGCCAAATACTTCCTGAGTGGCTTGAAGGTAGTTCCGGTTGTTCCTATAATTATAGGGATTACTTGTACTTTCACTTTCCACATTCTCTGTAATTTAATGAGAAGGTTCTTGTATTTCAAGATCTCCGCTTCCTTCTTAAATTTAATCATTTATTATTATTATCCTATCTATTCACCACTTTATGGGGTATGTATTTCCATGTAACCGAGACAGACCTTGTCCCTAAGGTACATAGGGCAGCAGCTATTTCCGGGATACATTTTATCTTTAATATGTATTATATGTATTACAGTAAAACCCCTCTAGTTGGACACCCTATATCCTGGACACCCCTCTATATTGGACACTTTTAATTGGAACCGGCGAATATCCTATAATTTTACATGTCCACAACACTCTATATCTTGGACACCCCTCTATCCTGGAACTTGAACACCCCTTTTGTTGCAAGTTGGACAGGTTCATGCACTTAGCTTCAATGCTTTTATGGGAAACATTTACAGTTAGTATTTTGTTATTTTGAATTTCTGACTGATGAATGCCTTCTACCTGAGGATTAGCTTATAATTGAGGGTGTGAGACTTTGAACCCATCATTGGAATTCTTTTGTTGAACCCTTCACTGGACTACAGTAGTATTGCTGGTACAGTTCTAACTTTGTCAGTACTGTGCTTGCAGCTGAGTTAGCTTGCAACAGTGTTAACAGAAATTGGATTTTTCTTTTTGCGATGGGGAAACGAAAATTGGTGGAATTAACTCTGGAAAAGAAGAAAGAAGTTTTGGATCTTCTGAAGATAGGAGAAAGTTGCAGGAAGCTGGCAGAGAAATACGGCATCTCAAAATCTACTGTTTCCAACATCAACAGCAACAGAGCCGCAATTACCGATGCGTGGGAAAAGAATTGTAATGCACACAGAAAAAGACTACGAAAAACACCTCATGATGAACTAAATGACAAAGTGTTAGAGTTTTTCCGGTGTTGTCGTGCAAAGAACATTCCCATTAGTGGCACACTTTTACAGGAGAAGGCTAGAGAAATTGCAACTAGACTCCACACCGAAGATTTCTCGGCGAGCAATGGCTGGTTGGATCGTTTCCGTAAACGAAATAACATAAGTCTGCACGTCCTTTCTGGCGAATCAGCTTCTGCTGATCTTCAAGCTGCTGAAGATTGGAAACGCAAACTTCCAAGCCTTTTGTTGGGATACGCAGAAGAGGACATTTTCAACGCGGATGAAACTGGATTATTCTACCGTCAACTTCCAACGCGATCCTTAATAGAAATGAGAGAGACATGTAAAGGAGGGAAGAAATCTAAGGAACGGATTACTGTTTTGCTATGTTGCAATTCGCGAGGAGCGAAATTAAAGCCATTAGTTATTGGAAATGCTGCACGTCCTAGAGCTTTCAAAACGAACAATGTGAAATTGGACGACCTTCCCGTAATTTGGTGTCACAACAAGAAGGCTTGGATGACATCTAAAATTTTTTCTGAGTGGTTGAACGAGGTCAACCTTAAAATGAAGCGGGCTAATCGGAAGATATTATTGTTTGTCGACAACGCTACAAGCCACGTCAGTTCAAATCTCTCAAACGTCAGTATACAATTTCTGCCGCCAAATCTGACCAGCGAAGTGCAGCCACTAGATAAGGGCATTATTCAATCTGTGAAACTGCTCTACAGGAAGCAACTAATGCATTCACTAATCAATGCTGCAGATAAGTGCAAAGACGTGACCGAATTTTCACGAAGCGTTACAGTCTTAGATGCAATTCGGTGGATTCCTGGTGCCTGGGCAGAAGTTTCTCCTCAAACCATTGCAAAGTGTTTCCGACATGCAGGATTTATGGCAGATTTCATTGAGGATGAAGGGGAAGGGATGGAAGAAGACAGTTTTCATGAACAAATAAACTGTCTTCTTGAGGAGTATCGCAACCAAATTCCTGATGTCCAAGCAAGCTCTTTCAACGTTCGACAACATTCTAGAGGTTCACGACGATGTTGCTGGAACAATCGATAATGTGCTAGACAAAGTGATGACTTCAAGTGACGATGTGTGCAAAGAATCTTCAGAGGAAGAAGAGTTATCTATGTACGAAGAACCACCTACACTTCAGAGGGCTTTGCAATGCATGGAAGAATTAGAACGGTATGCTTTCGCTCATAATCAACCAGCAATGGTTGAAACTTTATTCGGATTGCGGCGAAAATTAGAAAGATAGGCAAATTCAAAGATAAAAGCAAAAAAGCAGTGTCTTGTGACAGACTTTTTTTACAAGAATTAAGCGATATCATATGTTGAGCTAATGCCGTAAGTACAATTAAAAAAATACATTCTGAACATTTAAAATTTCACTGAGGCTGGGGTGTAATGCAACCATGAGAGTGGGTTTCAAAAGATTATTATTATTGTCATTAATTCCTAATTCAAGCAAACCTACAGTAGCTAGATTATGTAAGTAAATAGATTACACTGTCAGTAAACGTAAAGTATTGGTGCCCTTCCCTTTGAGCTGATCCATGCAAGTTTAATTTAGTGAAAACAAAAGTTGTAAAAATTTAATTTACCCTTTTGATTTTTCTTATCAATAATTTCCTTTTTGGGAAGGGCTCCATAATACTTTACAATTACCACATTGTCATTACAACACAGTATGAAAGGATATTTTCCCCTTTCCCTCTATCCTGAACACCTCTGTAAGTTGGACAAATTTTCGTGGAACCGCAAGTGTCCAAGTTAGAGAGGTTTTACTGTATATAATTTTATTTTATGACAGCGTCTTTCGAATGATGTATGAAGTTTGTTATTATTATTATTATTATGAAATTAAAATTATTTTATTGTTGTTCTTTATGTAGTGATGGTGTTTTCATTGTTGTTGTTGAAACACTAGAACTAAACCAGTCTGCATCAATGCAGTTTATTTCAAGGTCACCGTAGTACTAGTAGAACCTCCACACGTTTAAGAAGGATTCATCCTTTCCTGTATTTAAACTAATGAACGAGAAATAGAACCAATTAACACAATCAACTCTATTTCTAGACTCAGGGCTAGTTCTTACTTGAAATATATGAGAAAAGACGTTTAGATTACCAACTAATTAAACATTTTTGTAAACAATGACAGACCAGCCATTACTGCCTTTATAAATTTTCAAAGAGAGGCATTACAACAATAAAAGTGGTATATCACGAAGGTATTATGAAGGTGTAATACAAACTGGATTGTAGGGTGTTTGGATTTCGTCCATTATCTGATGTTACAAAATTACACAACTTTTCGAGGACTTTATCTGTCCTCGTCTTCAAGAAAAATGCGAAATGTTATCTACTATATCGTCTCTGTCTACTACTAGCGCCATCAGTTGACCAAGAATACAGACATTAAACAGAGCCTTGCAAGTATACAGAAGACTCTGTCAAGTAAAAACTGACATTTCCTGAGAGTTGATAATGTCCTGGTTGATGAGGGAAAACCAATTCGAGGGAATTTTGTAACTAGGTTGGCTGTTGAATTTCGCATTCCTCTTCATCTCCTTGATGGGATCGTTTTGGATTCGATTAGAGTTATTTTAATTTCCTTTTTCACCTTTGCCTTAATCTTCAAATTCATATATATTCCTATAATTTTTAGCATCTCTCGTTGACATAACCTGATCTCAGGTGCTTATACATCTCTTGTTGTCCTGACCTTCGTTGTCCAGTGACCGGTGTTAGTTCATTTAACGGGCCCCACAAAGTGGCACTGTCACCATATCTGAAGACTAGGAAATGTGTGTAATTTTATGATGTCAGACGACAAAAACCAAATACTCGACAATCCGGTGTGCGTGTTCATCTACATGGGGGGCCCTTACACAACAGATCAGGCACTATCACATTTACATGTCTGAGGTCAGAAAGCTGTCACAGAGCAACTCTTTTTTTCCTTATATACGTTTGTTAGACAGTAAAATTAAATTATCAAAAGATTTACATTATAACACGAATCAGTGAAATCATAATACATATTGGCCCATTTTTAAAACAGCTAACAGAATAGTTTATAAACGATTTGAATATTTAATTCAAGAGGGGCGTTAGCCAAAGTGCCTCTGTTGATAAACTGCAAAGATTAAACATTTAAAATAAAAAAATAATTTAAAAAAGAAAGAAAAGGGAAATATAAAATAAAAAGAATTAAATTAGTTTAAAAATTCAGTTTACATCTCTAGTACAGTATTAATTGAATACCTTCAGTAGCTTCAAGGATAAAATATGAAGACAGACACTTATTACCTCCTCCTCAAAATTTGGATTCTCAAATCATTTCAAATAATATAAAATAAATGTAGGTCGCAATATTAATCAATGTATTTGTATTAATTTTTATATATTTTGAGGGATTTAGAACAAATCTTTTTGTAATTTAGGAATATAAATATCTGTGTTATAGTTCGAACTGCGGTCAGTAGATGATTTTAGTACTGTAAGTTTGCCATCACTCACTGCTTCCATTGCATCAACAGGCTGTGACAAGATGAGATTTGTCTGCTGTTTTGTGGTATTCTTAGTATTAAAATGTTACACTTCTATATATTAATCGTAGTTACATTTTTGATAATTAACACCGTTACAAATTTTATTTTTAAGTGTTACGTTCATTTTCCTGTCCATAAGCTAAATTGTATCTAATTATGAAGAAAACATTAATTTCTCCTACTTAAGGACGTACAAGTACGATCATATGCATGGATCCCATATGTAAACACATTCGCTACAGATTTTCTTTGATATCAATAAACAAGAAGTATTTTTATGCTGTGTTCTGCATGCTGCAGACTTAGCTGGCTCAGGGATTTAGCTATTTATATGAATTTTTTGTTTTCTCTTGCAAACAAGAGAAAGATGAATCTATGTACACAACACGGTATTGCGTACTCCAATGTAAACATTTGTCTCCCGAAAATAAATTAATATATTAAATCAATGACAGCTGTAGGTGGCTTTTCTTTAAAAAATAATTTGTGTAACTAAGTATATAATAAAGTGAGACAAAGAGATTGTGTAAATATATAACATCCGGAAAATATTGAAATTCCTGTAAATCTTTCAGAAATGAATTATTAAATCTCAAATTTTAAAGGAAGTGAGAAGATTTAGGACATAAGTTTTATAGAATCTAAATTTTAAAACAGAATTTTTATAAAACAAAAATTATGCGTTGATATCTTGAAGAAGTACCTCATATTAGGAAAGGGCTGTTTTATTTCATGGCGTTGGTTAACAAAAGTACTTAATGAGCAAATGTATATTTCCCACTGAATAGGTTGCAATATTTACTGCCGCCAATCGTGGACAACCAAATTTCATGAATATGGATGTATTTTTGGTCATTGTACCGTGTAGTCTGATAGAATTTTACTGGCGTTCGAGAAGTGTTATCCGCCTCTAACTTCAGCATCTTCGCCTTCATGATGGAGCAGAAATCATGTCTGAAACGTCGGTACACGTCAACCACACTACACGCCGCAATTACCCAGAAGTCATCTTCATACTCGTCGATATGAAAACGTGAATTCTTACATCAAAATATCCTCCCTTCGTTGGATACGGATACCATCAGCTTTGTTGTCTGGGCACGGGGAGAACGGTTGACGTGCATGGTTAAAAATCGAGATGGAATAACATACAGCAGAACAAGGTGAAACATCGCTTAATCACGTGTACTAACCACTGACCTCCACAGTTAATTTGTTAAGACGTTAACGTTAGCTGTTCACAGCCATTTTACTCCAGACAAGCTACACTGGTCATCAGTGTCAGCTACGTGTAATATTTCGGTTGTATACAAATGTTCTGGATAAAAGAGCGACGGTACGTGCCATTGCTGGCTCTAAACTAATATGCACCTGTTACTGGACTGTATTCGAAAACTCTGAAATCTGCTACACTTTGCAGGATGTAAGTAGTTCCTCGCATGGACTGCTTTGCATACATATCGACTAGTTTCTGTTTCCACGAATTCGAATGTCTGGTATTTCCAACAGAAGTGGAAGTCATTTACACAATCTGTTACATGCAGCTTAGAGGACATCGTCTGCTCATAAAGCCAGAATTCTTATTAGAAAACTAACGAGTGTAAAGCTGCATCGATGCTCGAAAGAAGTTAAACTTCTGACGCGCAAGACGAAGGAAGCAAATTTTAACGCGTTAGTTAACTGCGAGAAGGAGTGTACTATTTAAGAACATTGGGTTTTATGAAAGCGAAGTATTTTCCGATCAAATGAGCGAGTATCCTCAGCTTATCAAGACATTCTAAACTTTCAGCAAACCCAATGCTTCTTTGACGTATTAACAAAAGCCCGCCACTGCATGTTGGAGTAAGAAAGTTACATCCACCCGCCCTCTTTCTTGATTATTCATTTTAATATTAATCGCTTCTTTATTTATAAAGTCTTGGCGCAACCAATGGTTGGCAGTACGTTAAGCTTCCTCTGTAGATATCAGTTTCCAAATCTATTGGTTCATTACCCATATTAATAACTTTTAACACGATTTTATTCTCAGCAAAAATTTGTTAGTAATTTATTTAAAGATTCTTTCAATTAATCAGATGCTATTGCACCAAAAAGCAGGATAGTTACTAAATAATTAATTGGAAATGATATGGAGCGAGTATTTTCTAATTAAGATGTTATCCCGGTATTTTACCTGGAGGAACTCAGAAGAACCGTGAAAATTACTGTCAAGATCACTTGTCTCCAGGACGAGATTCGAACCTAAGTACTCCAAAACATTAAAGCAGGGATGATACACTCACAAGACTCTCAATAATGGCATGGGTTCAAGGGCACTGTTACGCACAAACAGATTTATTCTTACGAAGCTGACGGTCAAATCAGACATAAAAATCCTCGCTTCTTATGGGGGTCGAAGGATCATTGTTATAGTCACAGGAACTCTACACCGACCCTTATCGGTGACCCACATGAATCCAGTCTAAGTCCCCAAATCTTGTTAAAATACGATCTACTTTAATATTGTCTTAGCATGTATGATTAGATCTTCCGACCTTTTGACCCGTATGGTTTTCCAACCACACTTTTGTGCCGTTCATCATATATCGTATGCGTGTTCAATGAAAATCAAATTCGCCTTGAAGTTGATTTTATCATGAAAGTAATACGTGATGAACAGTAAAATTATGTATGAATCTCCTCATTATGCAAATTTCTTTAGGCGCCTGTCACTCCATCCAAAAATTGTAGTCAAAACTAGCAAAATGTATAAAAGCGTGAAGAGTATGTATATATATATGATCCAATTTAATTTGGGAAACAGTTCAGAACAATTCGGTGTTTTAATTCACTCCATTTTCTCGTGTTAGATGACGGCTGATCAGATACTAACGCATTATCAACAACAGCGTACGAAAAGTTGATTGGTACTAGTCTATTTGCATAATCACCACGAGAATACAAAGTCAGCAAGGGATGAGAACGGATATGAACGATTAATGCAGACGTAAAAGTGGCTCCCACGTTGATTAAAACTCACAGGATAAATTCGCATTTATAACTACATTTTGTTTACGCGAAAGCCTTTGGGCACTTTTATAACTCTCCACGTATGCAGGAAATATGCTTGTGGAACCACATGGGACAAAACATGTTTTTAGCACTGAATACACTTAAATTTGCAGTTGGATAGTAACTGCTATGAGAGGACTGTTCCACTCTTAAGTACACATTCTATTTGTTGATAATTTAATCAGTTAATATATTTGTCTATTTGCATTCTGACCTATTCGCTTACATATAAACCATTAATAGTGGCATATTTATCACGAATAAAGTAAATTTATTTTTGAGAAATCAGGGATGAGCACTCTGGATTAAGAAGATTCAGAATTAATTATGTTACATGTATAGTACGGGCTTGAGAGTACAAGTGTGTACAGAATTTTGTTTGGAAAGTCTGAAGGCAATAAATAACTTAGAAAACCTAGGCATAGACTGGAGGATATCAACATTCATTTTAGAAAAATAGGATGATAATATGTAGGCTACATTGAATTGACTTGCCTCAGAAGACACGCCTCTTTTTGGCTCTTGTTAACACAATTTTGAACCTTAGGCTTTTATTGTTCTCTAGTTGAACTACTGTCAACTTCTCATATCTCGTACATTCCCTTGTATGGCTACTAAGTACAAATTCAAAAGCGAATACAAAAATCATACCCTAAATTTGTCCGTTTTAAAAATTAACCTTCAATATTGTGCCAGACAGGCATGAAAAGAGACGTTTTATATTACCTCAAACGTGAATAAAGGGCTAACAAAACAGCAGGCCAATGTAATTTCCTTTATTGGTGCATGCGTGGTTTTCATTTTTAAGCTGAGGTTTTTACGATGACGAATATGTGAATTGTGGTCTTCTGGGTTATGACGTAGGTGGACAAACTTCACCTTCAATCATTAGATTTTGTTCTGAAGACAGAAGCGACGCGGTCCTCCTGAACTTTGGCAAACCTAGTGCCACAGGTCATGTCATTCGCCCAGAAACGATATTCCGTTCTTTTGGGCGGAGTCACAAAGGTGGAAGAGTTCACTTGGCGGAACGATGGGCAGGGAGGTGAAGCAGGTCGGTTTACAACCTGGCTTTGTGTCCAGTAAACCACCTGGAAATGGTTATACTACACAGCTGGGTCTTCTTTCCTCTGTAGCTTGTTGAGAGTTGCAGTCGGCACACTGCTCGTCGCCTTCTCCTCACTCTCTCGGAGACATTCATGAGGCGTGGCATGAGCCCGAACTCAGGGCATGACAGACTTCTTTGAGCGACGACTTTATTAGTCGATATTCCGTTCTGAATGTTTATAATTTAATTAGTATACCTTATAAAATGACTTCTACATGACATCAATAAATAGATTACATTATATTTTGTAGCGTAACTGTGATAATGAATGACAAGGATTATTTCAGATTTATTTATTACAAACCAAAATTCTGATATGAAATAAGTAAACTACCAACGCTCACTACCACTACTTCTAACCTGGTTCTTAAGACCATGCACACGTCTTGTAATCAAGTACCATTGGTCCAAGTATTTTCAGTTTAAAATAACGTCACAGAAGGTCACCGTTTGCGTTATGTTAACCGCAACAAATTTCACTGCTTTTACTCCGAGCTACAATGTAAGGAAGCAGACATGCTATTTCAAAACTTCCTATACCTGCTGTAAACTCCATAACAAAAGCGGTTATTCATAAGATGGTCCATATCCTGAACCATAGGAATATAGTCCACTCCCTCCCAACCTATTTTCATTGAATACATATTAATATTATCTTTTTATTCAGACTAAAGTATTCGACTTTCGTCTTTCTTTCAAGATTTCAAAACAAAAATTCGTAGTGAATTATCGTCTCCCCATGCGTGTTTCATGCCCCGCCAATCACACTGTCAACATTTTTGACTGTACTACTTCAGTTTTATTTTCTGATGTTTCATTTGCCATTTGAATTAAAAATTTCCCCCTCTCAGGATATTCATTTGCAGGTTGAGGTATAAAACCCTAACTTAGAACCGAATGTATGATAATATAGTGCTTTATCAGGATTACCTCAGACCTCATCTAGCTATAATTTACGAGTATGTTGCAATGGTGTCTTGGTGATTAGGAATTGGAAATCAGAGGATTCGAAAAGAGACCAGCTACACTTACTGTTCGTTTACTACAAATTACCCATGAAATTAGCCGGGATTTTATCCAGTTCTCCGCTATGAAAAGCCGGCGTCCAGCCACCTGAGTTATGGCACCGCCTCATTTACATTAACTAGTCACGAGTTCATTAGCTAGCGAAGGTTGCCTACTTCTTATTTTAATTAGAACAGTAAAGAAATTCGCTGGACGCATTTATTTTAGAATTTTCTAGTCTCCGAATTAGTTGCTTTACGTTGGTCCATCTTCTAAGACATATTAAGACAGCAACAAAATTATTTTTAAACACGATTATGTATGATGCATTCGAGTGTGCAGACACATTATAATCCTGGATAAAAAGGGATTAAGATGTATGAAAAGAAATACAAATTGATAACATTACGAAAGATTTCCAGATTAGAGGAACAATATGGTGGGATTATGCTGAAGAATATCGTAGTTTTGAATATGGATTGGTGGGAAGAAGGGAATGTTGCAAGAGGTTTGAAAAGGCAAATGGCACGAGAAGGTGATGTCAGTGAGGACGGGGCACATCAATGTGTGTATTTTATGAAGTTTATGAAGCGTTAAAACATTTGAATGAAGAAACTAAAGGCTCCTCTGTAGCTGAAAGAATCTCTTAAACTTAAAAAGAACAAAACACAGCACCTAAAATAAACAACTCTTGCGTGGAAAAATGTTAGGGAGTATTAAAGTAATTTTCTGTAATAATACCGTACTGTATTAATTCATTTTTATAAGTGACAGAGTTATGGACCTAACAATAGGACAGAATGGAAGAGGAGAATTGAGGAGGCCATGGACCGAATACGGACCGGAGAGCCATAGAAGAAGAAGCAGAGTGACAGAGTTAACTTAAGAATTAAGATATTTAACTTTGATTCCTCCACTATTAAACATTACACACATCTGTGTAATTATATCTATTTCGTAGGAGCCTTTTAATTTATCAGATAGATGTTAAGCCGATTAAGACATTCCTTTTGCGTACAGAACGGGATGATATTGTATATTTTCTTGTCCGATGCTAATTAAAGCAATTTGCATCTACTATAGAGCTCTTCATGTTAAGTTTTATTATTATCCTCGCATTCCTGTCAAAGTCCGTAAAGTGCCTTCGTCCCTTGGTGATTTGTGGTTATTATGTTGCCATTTGTTGAAAGAAAATATGAACCCTCTCAATATAGTTTTACAAAAGATTGCGTGGCATCTCACATGTGTGACGCTGTAACACTAATTTTGTCCTTCAGTAATTTGCCTGTTATCTCATTTACACACATTACATGTCTTCTTCTTAGCACTTTAAAGCACGAAATTCATCTAAATAGTGTTTTAAATTATGTTTCTGCCTCAGAGAAAACGGCATTTCTACATTAAAGGGATAATTTCCAACTTATGTTCAGAAAATGTCGGTGTTTATTCTGAGAATCATACCAAGGCTATAAATACCCTCAGTGGACAAGTTGAGTAATTAATAAATGTTTTGACACGTGCTTTACATACGGTTTCAATATTGATTGAATTTTAATATACTTAATTTAATCGATTAATCGTACGTCGAAGATTTAAAGAGCAACTAACTTGTGATCTTAAATTACATTTATTTTTAGAATACAATATGAAATTTCAGTGTGTTCTTAGAAACTGTTAGTTTACTAGATCACAATAAAAGAAATTGTTCTCCACTGTAACAAAATTGAAGGAAACATTTTAATTGGTAAATTTTGCCATTCAGTTAAAAGATTATCTTAAGCTTAAATCAACCTTACTTCTGTAAAATCACTAACATTTGTCTGTTTCACTCGTTGAATTATTTTCTCGGTCCAGAAGTTATATTTGCGCACTCCTGCAAATAATATAACCAGAAACTAAACACAGTTTCGTCACTGCACACTTGGGTTTACAGTAAACACAATTTCTGAAAACGATGTCGTAAATGTTGTATGGCCTTGCCCAATCTCAACCTACAGAATTTTTCTCACAACATTCTTAGTAGCATAATATGGTTTCCATACGGAAGAGTGTGGTAAGAAATGGGTAATATAAACGTTCACGAAGCCTCTTCTAGACGTGACTAGCTAGGTGTCGCAGAAGAGGTCACGTTTGAAAGGTACTTTTTGGATGAGGGTTTATAAAATAAAGAATTCCGGTCACGTGGAATCGGAGAAGAAGTCGTGATATTGCTAAGGCAGAGTGAGATAAAGCTACACGTGTTAAATGAAAGGAACGTAGGTCCTTAGAGGGCTGTGGCAGTTCCCGCACGGATGTACGTGCTACGTACTTTTAAAGATTAAACTTCCAGCACGAAAGAGAATTCTTCCTATAATATTACAATTGCTGTCTATAAAAAGAAGAGAGATATTTTTAAGAATGGATTACTTAATACTTATTGCGCTTTTTCCACGGCTTTCACTATAAAGTCAGGGATACAGCAATAGTTTCAATACGTCTATTATTATTCTCTTATATTGCCAGGGGAGACTGCCACGGTGGTCTAGCGGTTAGAACGCTGGCCTTGTAATCCTGGGGTCTCGGGTTCGATTCCCGCGGTGCCCGAATTTGTAACTTGTGTTGGGCAAGGCCGTGGTCTAGGCAACACAGAGTTTTCCTCCGGGGGCTTCCCCGGTTACTCCGTGGCATCCCAACAATTACTCCATTCACACACAGAAGAAGGCAATGGCAAACCACTTCTGGATCATCTGCCAAGAACGTATATGAACAGGTCCCAGTCCGAGAAAAGGATGGAAGGATCCTGTTCATATGGACCTGTCGTCAGACAGAACACTAAATAAATAAATAAATTGCCAGGGGATACATAATGAGTTTCTCATCTTCCGAATGAAGTTTTCGTTAGTGCTATTTAATAAACAATCATCGGTGACGGGACAAAGGGGAATTAAATGCAAGAAAATTTCGGACCAGCTATCCAAAACGGGTTCCCTGTACTCATTTATAGTACTTGAACCTGTCTGCAGCTTATCCGGAAATTTAGCGATACGGGAAATCAGAGAGAGTCTGCAGGAAATTCCATAAACATTTGGAAGTCTCTGCTTATAAAAAGACGTGCAAAGGATTCTCAGATGGACCCTGTGCCAAAATGAAGACTTAGCTATTGAAGCTCACCGTGTTCCAAATAAAACAGGTGAAAGAAATACTAACAGAACACTACCACTTAAGGGAAGGCCTCTTTTCATTAGTGACCGTAAGCAGCTCCGATTTTAGAAGGTGTTGCCATGAAACAAAACAGCCTCACGTGTTCTTTGTGGATGTGATGTTTTCCCCGAACTTTGCCACTTGACAGGTACTTCCTAAATCTAGGAGACTGTCATGAGATCCCACTAGGCAGGATATTATGTTTTGTTGCTAGCACAGGGTTAGTACTAAAATATAAGAATGGAAATGCTCTTAATAATAACAGTTAATTGTTTCATTGCTACGGTACCCTAGGCTCCCTTCCCATTTACATATGTACAATAGCAAATCAAAAGAAAATGATGTTTCGCAGTAACAAATGCTATTATTTATCACAGTTCAAACCACATAAAATACAAATTAAGATACTTACATGGACACGTTGATTTTTCTGTGTGCTGATTCTGAATTAATTGTCCATTAAAGATAATTCATTCTTACATACATCGAAAAGTCACGCAATCAATTCCTGGCACATATTCCATACATACTTAGTACTTAGGCGACCCGTTCTTCAGTGCCTTGAGCACTGCGGATCCCAACATTCGTTGGTTTTGATCTATTAGACATTCGGTAGGACTCATTCGACGAGGGATCGGCCCGTCACAAGGCCTCTGCCTGTACACAGGACAGCACAACACACAAAGACGCGGACAGATATCCATGGCTTGAGTGGGATTCGAACCCAAAGTCCCAGCGATCAAGCGGCACAAGGCCCACGCCTCAGACCGCGCAGCCACTGTGACGGCACATATTCTATTTGTCGGAAAATGTATTACAGTGAAATCGGAAATCAAAATGCAACGTTATATTAAGTGTTTGAAACGTCCACCGCGTTCAGCGACGCATGCATTCATCCACTTAACACCGAGGGTCGACCGGAACAGTTTGTGTGTCCTCCAGGCTTGTTATGTCACGGAAACGGTTCGCCAGGCGAAACACCGTCGATTTGATTGGCACAGAATAATCGGAAAATGTGGCCCTAAACTCATTGGTATTCACTTTTGTAACGGCAATGAAAAGCGGATTAGCTCAGTTAGTATAGTGAATAACTACGGACTGGACGACCGGGCTAGAGGATTTTTCCTCTGGTCTTTGCGTCCGGACCGACTCTGGGGGCCACCCAGCTTCTGTCCAGTTAGTACCGGGGTTCTTTCCCGGGAATAAAGCGCGGCTGGGGCATCACGCTGACCACTTACACAGATTCAATTTTAATATGAAATATCTTATGTATTCACCGAATAATTTATACTACCGAATAATGTATAATAATAGGAAACAATGAGTAAATTCATGACAAACACACAATAACCAGTCACATAATTACCTCATAGTAATTAACATTATGACATAGGAACAAATGTATCCTCGATATATTACTAAAATATAGAAATTATTGAGATTAGTGACACCACTTAGATGTCTTCTTCTGTTATGAAAGAACATTTCACATTCGGCGTCATACGTTCATTTGCTATATTCAGGGAAACGATTACTGATGTTGCCACCTGAGATCTATGAGAAATAACGTAACATTTACATTAAAGAAGTTCGTCGCCTTAACACAATAGAACGTTATTCTGTTGTTCATCTTTATTTCGCAATAAAACAAAATATTCTGTAATGCAATATTTTCGGGATAACAACCGTGTCTTTTGGCTGAGTGAAGAGAACTTCAGTATTTTGGGGACGAGGACAAAGATGGTTCTCGAAACATTGGTTTTTTCTCCATTCAACCACCTTACACGGCTGGTAGGCCGAGAAGAATTAATTATACTTAATCGCCGTGATAACTTCAGATCATATAAATTATTCTCCATTTACTATTGGCATTGCATTTAAGGAGGAAGTTTTTGGATGCGCTTTTCCTCATTAATGTTTTTAAAGGCAAAATTAGTTGCTCATCTGTTTTTGATACAGTTAGTCTCTGCATACCCACTAGGTCTATCAGAGACTACTCTACCTTTACTGTACAACGTAATTTCAAGGCCAGTCCCTTTGCCAGATGCGTTTCTGCTGCCAATGCAGTCTGTAGGAGCATCGACATCTTTAACAAAAATCCTGCTTTGCTTACTGATGTCAGTCAGCTTTTTAAACAATGATCATTGTTTTTTATTAATTATTTAGTATAACATTTTATTTTGTATGTTTGTCCAAAATTAAACTGTTTTTAGTTTAATTATTATTTTACTTATCTATAACATTTAGTTTTTTACTTATGAGTTATTTTGCAATAAATCAATATTGTACAGTTATGTTTTCAGTTCTTTGTTTGTTTGCTTTTGTATTGTAAGATTTGTATTGTTGTTAGTGCTTGGCTGTTATTGGCCTCTTCGGCGGTTGTCAAGCACTTTAATAAATGAATTGAATTGAATTGAATTGAATACATATAAAACTGAAATTGTATTACTTCACAAACATTTAAAATACGTTAAAAACTAAAAATTTAGTTAAAGTTCCAAATTTTTGTGCTGCAAACCTGTGAACGATTTAGCACAACTTTACAATATTTAACTGAGCTGCTATCTTTGGAAATGTCAAATGAAACCAAGGAGAGTTTCTTACGGTTTTATAAAGTAATTTATAATTGTGAATTTTTTTGCAAATTGGATATTTTACGGTGCATTCAACTAACTTTATTCAAGTCTTTTCAGGGATTCATATCATACTAAAGCGGACAATACAGCGAAATATATGCTGACAGACGACAACGTGATAAGTATGTATCTATGGGACTAGCCTTTTACTGTCAATTTCAGTCTTATACGGCTGGAAGGGAGCTTAATGATGACGAAGATATTAAACTTGTTAACAGTTATAGGTAAGCTATATAAGATTGTACGTCCCCTCTACACGTTAAAGAGAATTTAGTTTAATAAAGGGTCTACACCAATGATCCTCAACCTTATTTGAATGGCGACACACTTGGTAAAACCTGCGTGATTCCGTGACGCCCCACTCACGTTGAGACCCCCTTCACTTTCCACTCAATAAGAAAAGAAAATATTTGATTATATAATAAATACAAACAAGGCGAACTTGATGGCTAGATTTTATTTAATCATATTTACGGCTGAGGTCAGACTTACAGCAATGTTAAAACTTATAATATAAAAACATATACATTACTTCACCAAGAAATTTTTATTTAAATTTGATTATTTATTTGTTTAATTGTAATAATCACAATTAATCTTAAAGTCTCGCCTGGTTAATGTGGACTCTGAACTTGATGTTGTGCGTATAACTTTCCGGTTAAAGTGTTTTGTTTTCATGATCTTCATTGTTGCTTGACATAAGTAAGATGTCGAAAATGACTGCAGAATACTCAAGGCTTTACTTCCGCGTAAATCCAAAAAGGCGCGAAAAACTGTTGAGAAATTTGGCTTTGAAATTACCCATTCCACTCCGGTAGTGGAAATTGAGGGGAAGTAATTCTTTACTGACATTTGTAGAGCAGACATATTTCCTGTCATCATTTATTGGAGGCACTTTCTATCAATGGTAACCATATCATATGATCTGCAAAACTCAAAGCACGCGGAAAACACGAAAATTGTCCCCATTTAACAGAAGACTGCTGAAAAGCATTTTTTAAACCCTAAATTTGCACACGAAAAACTGTTTTCAAAATATTTACAGTACTGTGATTTCTGTCCAGAGTAGATATTTTTGATGCCCTAGAATGCGACGCAAGGTTTTGCCACATGTAGCCAGCGTATTTCAGTACGTAAAAACAATTTAGTGTTTTCGGGTCCCACAGCACCACAAACTGTGTGAATATTCTGACCTTTATTGGTCGTGTTTTATATGTAACTTGTCATTAAAATAAATGTTGATAAAATTTTAGCTAATTAACCTGCATCAACATTTTTCATCATTAGAAATTCTCGATGCGAAAAATTTCGCTTGTTCTTAAAGTGGGGTTCAATTTTTACAAACGACAGGAAACCTTTGGTTTGACAATTTAAGGTCTCTGCACCATCAATGCATACAGAGGTGCAGTATACCATGATCCTCAAAGTAAAAATTAACACAATCGGAAATTTCACGTCCAGTATGGTTATTGTTGTACGTTCTAGGCAAAACAGGTATTGTTCAATGATATCTGACTCTTCCTAAAATCCCAAGGGAGCTAGTACCTGACACTTTCCGCTTGCATCATTTGTTTCATCCAATTGTAGAGCAAACACAACGTTCCGAAATCTTTCGTTTACGCGTGTCGCACTGTCCCGATACATCTTGTTAATTCTGCGAGTAAAATTAGTGTTTGATAAGGAAACATTCGGTAATTCCTCCGCAGTATCATCGCACACAATTTTAAGATATTATGAAGCTGGTAATATAAATTCTTCGCCAATATTATGTGCGTTTTTAGGCTAGGCTATTAACTCCGACTCTTCGAATGAGACTACTAAAGCTTTGTCATAAACAGAACGACGTTTATTAACTCTTTTGAAGATTTTTTGGGAATCCAAGTTATGCCTTTGGTTTTGGAGCGACATGAGATGTCAATTTTAAATTTATTCGGCTTCATTTATTGGATTGACAAAATACTTTCACACAGAAGGCACGCACGTTTTATATTCTCGGCACCAGAAGAAACCAAACTGCAAGTATTCAGCGCTGTATCTCCAATTTTGCCTTTAGCCACTGCTTTTTTCCCGTCCAGTGTTAGAGATTTAACATTTTCATTCGCGAAGTCTGAACTGCATACGGAAATTTCATTGACGTCAGTAACGTCGCTTTCATTGGAAACCGAATTTGAACATTGTTCAGCAATACGAGGTTATTTCCTAATAAAAAAATTCTCCATCTTTTAAATCTTGTTAGCAATAACTAGGGTGAAAAAGGAAGAGAGAAGAAATGCTTAAAATTTCACTGCACACGTAATCAACTGAGTTAACAAAGCAAAATAAAAGTATTGGTAAGGACAAGAACTAGAAAAAACTGGCTGATCGATGGATTTGATAGAACTGCGAAACTGCGTTTAACTACGTATAATATATGCATATTCTCCTGGTTTATATTCATATTACAGTAATCGCCAATCAGATTTTAGCATTCCATTTAAACAAACATATCAAGAATCGCGATATTACATTTGAAGTTAACCAATAAGGCTCTTTATTGTCAAAGCTGTTTTATTTGTCGTAAGTGACAGACTTCAAGAATTTATTGTTCAGTCTGTAGTAAGAAGATTTTGACTGAAATAGAATGTTAACAAAGTAAACCTGTTCCACTATACGCCATGTTGGTGCTAGGGGAGGCGGAAGATGTGCTGTAGCTCCTACTCATTCTTGATCTCAGCACTAGATGGGGGTAAGTGGTCAGCATCACGCCCCGGCCGTACTTTACCCCTGGGAAAGGACCCCGTTAACCATTGGACAGGAGGCTGGGTGGGCCTCAGAGCCGGTTTGGACGCAGAGGCTACAGGAAAAATCCTCTACCTTCGTCGGGGATCGAACCCTGGTCGTCCAGTCCTTAGTCAGACTGAGCTACGCCGGCTCACGAAATCGAATGTAGAGACCAGAAAAGTGGAGATAGCTGGAAAGTTTTTAATCGTGAATTAAAAGCGCAAGAACAATACTCCAATTTATTTCAATGTCAGTTTTATCTTTTGATTTAATTTCGTGACGCACATCGTAGTCCCTCGCGACACACCAAAATGTCGCAACACATTGGCTAGGAACCCCTGGTCTACACTGAAAGCAGGTTTATAAAAATACTAACAAAAGTTGAAAGAGAATGAACAAATAATTATGAAAATATGCATATCTTTACGCAGTAACAAAAGTAATTTTTCCGTACGTAACATTAGCTAAATTGTACGACCTGTTATTCTCGCAGCGATAAGTATATAAAAAATAAATGTATATTTGTTACGGCATATAGCCTTTTTAATGTATTGCGACGTTTCGCGAAGAAACGTACTATCTCTATCATCAGGGCTGAAGTGATGTTGGTAAAAAACTTAAAGACTAAAGACATAATATCTCAAATGACTAAGATCTATACTAGATAAATAAGTATTTTCTTTCATTTACGTAATTTTTTGATGTGAATGAAAGGACACATTACAAGAAAAATTTGAATTTTGTTCAAACATTTATTTTGTTGTGTATATAAATACAGAATGCTGGGAAAATGCCTGCCTTCTACCTTGACCTGGCCATGTTTTAAAGAGTTCATCACGCCTTTTCCTGAGGTCATAGTAACCACAAAGAAATGACAATACAGGCGAACAGAACATTTTAACTTTATAATGTAGCCCAAAGGACAAAGAGTAGTATGTTACTATGTTTTAATGAAGTCACCGACTTGTATACCTCTTGCGGACAGTAAGCCTAGCTGTGCAAGTAATTCTCCCAGCGGTAGCAATGACAAGACATGGCAGCTTCGCGTAGGATAACTCTGCAGGCAAGTTCATGTCACCCTGCTTTCTGAAGCTACGTTGGTACAGTGATGACAGGACATGACGTCCAAAGTGGCACCTAACCAACACGAGAGGTAAAATTCATAATACTGCTGACGTTCTGAAACAAATACAGGGACGGGTTAAAATGCTAGACGTAAAGCTAAAAAAATCATAATAAACATATTTTTGAATATGTAAATAAAATACGATTTTCTCTTCAAACTTGACAAAATACTGTATCCTGCTGACCTTCCTCTGCGTCCAATCGCATTCAAAGATAAGCACAATGAAACCTAGGAGACGAACCTGGCTTGAGGAATCACCAGCGTGCCATCGCTTATTATTCTTTCTGTGTAAGGGTTTGCGAATATTTAAAATTACACTAGCCTCGATTTCAGTCTCAGTGTTTTAAACTTCTGGTAATAATTCACTTCATATGCAATATCATGGCTAGCTTCTGTGATAAGAAAGCTACATCTTGCCCGAGGTTGCTTAAAGCTCTGCTCTTTGCTAACAAACTAGGAACAACGCAAGTACAGATACGTGAAGAAACAAGCAGTGGAAGAAAGATAAATAATAGAGGTAAATTAATTCGATATATAAATGCACAGTTGTAAAGACTTTATGTTTATGTTGCTCAAGAGACCGTTATCTTTTCAAAGTGTAGTTAGTTTTCGAAAGGTTACGTCCGTCAATGTAAAAAAATGTTTTGTGAACAGCGACACCTTAAGAGCTAAAGAAATATAAATGTGACATAAAAATACAATAATGAAATAGAAATAAAAAGGAATACCGTGTAAATTTCCGGACTCAAGAACAACTTCGAGGCAATGCACAAAGGCTATATTGAAGATGTATGATCTAAAGCTTTCAAGACGACTAAGTGCAATAAATTATTCTCGGGCTAAAAGCAGTGTAAAGTGGTTTAATTAAGGATACACTAAGGTTTCGAGACCCATCTTCGTTCTCGTCCTCAGGTACTGTAGCTGTAATCTCAGAACAGAGATAATAATACACTATTAATAACTACGTAACAGAAATAATGATATTAAACTTACGTGTCAATGACTTTGTTTCTCTCCCACTATTTTTCTTGCTTTTACCCGGGTTCCGCTCCCCTCTATGACCGCCGCTGTATGCAACCCAAGTTTACTCTGTTAAATGAGTCAATAAATGTTCCCTCATCAAACCATGCTGATAATGAATCCATCATGCCTCCAACATAAGACCCGTATTAATTATCTGCACCGTCATTAAGCCGGGCCTTTAAGCTAATGAACCAGAAAATGTCGTTTCGGAATTCACCAAATCAAATCAATGCACTTGATGATCTGAAACGACGCATAGAGTACATTCATTTGTTTTAAGAGAAAAAATCACTTTTGCGGCCATTAGTCGTACAAAATATCATAATTAACGCATTTTGTAAAATTAAATGCGATGAATATGAGAGTATGTTGAGTAACGTTCTGTAAATAATAAGTAAAATTCCGGTCTTGTAAACATAAATCGGTTGTTCTGAAGACTGGTGTGGTTTGTACAGCCCTGGAAAGGGGACACGGCCATAATACGACCAACATCAGTTTTTTTATTTTAATGTAATTCCGCTTTTCCTTATTTATTGTTTACTTTATGATGCGCTTAACAGCTCAGATTATAAAAAGTTAAATTGTTTAATGATCATTAAACAAGAATGGGAATGAGAAATACACACATTCGTTCATTATAAATTCTGAATTCTTCCAGCTGAAATAGCTTTTAAAAAGCAATTTTAATAAAGATCTTCGTCAACTGCGTTAGTTTCCAGCTACACAAGCCATTTAGTCTTAATATCTTCTCGAGTTCTGTAAATTAACGTTACCAGGAGCTTTGTCTCTGTTGTATACTGGATTCACATGCTTCGGGTCATGGGATCGATTCAAAACTTATTTCTCTTTCATGCAGCCGCAATTATATTTCACATTAAACAAAGAATTACTGTACGCAAGTATTTTATTTACCTGGAATCTATAATCTTTCATCACTGCATGGCCGTATTGAACTTGGCGCTACTGTTTATTCCACGCCACAAGTTTGCTCGTCCGCCATGTTGGTATTACCAACATTCTAAAGAAATATCTGCTACTGAGTGTTAATGTAACGAACAACTAAGAAACATAATAGGTTAAAAGTAAAGTTTGTCCCACTATACGCCATGTAGGCGTTTGGGGTGAGTAGAGGTATAGGTGGTCAGCATCACGCCCCGGCCGGCTTTACCACCGGGAAAGGACCCCGGTATCCATTGTATAGGAGGCTGGGTGGACTCCAGAGCCGGTCTGGACGCAGAGGCTAGAGGAAAAATCCTCTGCCCCCGTCGGGGATCGAAACCCGGTCGTCCAGCCCGTCACTATACTGACTCAGCTATCCCGGCTCATATATAATAGCTTAATTATGAAAATTAAAGGAAGAATTACTTAGGCATTATTATCAGGTTTGCTTTATAAGCGATAAGAATACATAAAACAAGTATATCAGATCTTTTGTTTGTGAGTGAAAATTAGTTTCTGAATTTGAAGAAAACACAAATTGCTCTCATTTTGAAGTAAAATGTTCATAGACCATAAAGAGGGAATTCAGTGTAAAAGACCGAAGACTTTCGTGATATACTTTAGTCACCTGACACACCGTTAGTTTTTAGTTTGTAACAATATTGTTCACTGGACAAAATTTAGCTTGATTATAATATATACATTTTAAGTGAAAACTTAGTAACTGCTGTTCCTTATTCTTATTTTTATTTTTCCTTGTGGTTGAGTTAAAACATTCAACAAAGTGATCTCTTCCGCCTCACAATTTCTTTACTGACAGCAAATACTTAAACAAGAGGTAAAATTCCTTGCATAGTGGACTGGCTCCCATCATCATTAGCGAACACAAAAGCACGTAAAAGGAGCAATGTCTCAAGCAGTATTCGAACCCGCGAACCCAACAAGCGAATATCTTAAGGTAATGGCGATGATTACCCTGAGGATAGAGGCAGCAAGTAAGTCCGAAACGTTTACCAGACTACACGGCGGAACGTCATAGAAAACTGTCATTTTCTTACGTTTTTTTTTAGTAGCTATCACTTCCAAGTTGCTTTATTGTTGAGTACCAGGAACTTCATATTCACACAACAAATCTGAAATTATAAACTGGGTATTGAAACTACTGCATATCTGGTGTGGAGTTGTAGGTCTTTTTCTAAAACGAGTTAATTAAAAATCATTGCCTTTCTTTACTTCTCCTTTTGTGAGGTAAATTGTTTCAATACGCTGAGTAAAAACGTTGTTACTGGTAACAGATATTCATAAGATTCACTGAAAGCCACCTGATCTCTGCACATTTATCATATTCGTACTGTTCTTTATAAGAGAAATTTCAAATTAAGAAGAAAATACAAAGCTAACAACTGAACTAAAAAAATAAAGTCATGATTGAATTCTAATTAACCACTTGAGGTAAAGTACTGGGTTAAATTACACAGATAAATATGTCTGAAGAAAGATTACCTGGTTGTCACATAAGTCCCCTTACAGTACTTCAACTTTGAACAGACAGAAAGAGGTTGAAGCAGACAGTGTGGGTGGAACAGAAAACAGGGGGGGGGGGGGGGGGTCTTATTTTACGAACAACAAAGTTGGCAGGCTTCCCCTCGTGAATCGATATAATTTGCATATCAAAGGAACACGAGACAGGTGAATTCCCTCTTACATTATACAAGTCTCGAAGAAGAAGAAGAAGTAGAAGAAATGCTATATATAGAGAAATAAAAATAGAGAGAGAAGAGTAAGGAAAGTGTGAGTGGAATAAAATCAACCCTGAGTTTAGTTTTTTTCAGTCCGTCCACAATAACTTATAGTCTTACATAGAAATTAACTAAAAAAACAATCTATTTACTAGTGCGACATTTTACGAAACAAATTCCACGGAAGCTTATCCTTATTTTTCATCTTATACATGCGCGTAAATAAAGCTTTAAGAATTGCGAAGGTTTGGGTTATGTTCTAAGAAGGGGGTTTGAGGCTTAGTTTAGTGAAAAGTGAAGACCGTCCTCCGAGGAACATAGCAACCCGAATTAAGTTGACAATATCCAGGGAAGAGAAGAGAGTAAAGAAAGTACTGTCTCACTAGATAGCAAGTGCGTGCTGTAAAAGGGGATGAAATTGGTAGTGTAAATTGAGCAGAATAAAATGGGGACGATTGGAGGGGAGAGT
Organism: Zootermopsis nevadensis; assembly: GCF_977971745.1. NCBI lineage: Eukaryota > Metazoa > Arthropoda > Insecta > Blattodea > Termopsidae > Zootermopsis > Zootermopsis nevadensis. The sequence goes on from NW_028259145.1 coordinate 8,588,322, forward strand.
TTTAGCATTCGTTCCTTGAAGTGTAAAGTATCTACTGAAATTGTTACCCGGGCATTCAGAATTTGATGAAACTTGTGAAACATAAACTTTCTTGAATGCAATATGCATTCCGCTTGTCTTCTTACCTTGCGATTACTTATTCTTCTAGAAACTATTTTTAAAGTATGAATATACGAGGTATGTAAGCATGGTGTGACAGATGTATGAAGAAAATGTAACATCATCTTAGGCCAGTTAAATTTACATTTAGTTCTCCCGACAAAAGAAGGGAAAATGACAAAGCCAATATCTTTTGCAGTTCAAAATAAACAGCATTCCTTCCAAAATACAATATAACACATTCAAGATTTCAGAATATATCCTTTGTAGATGCATTCTTACGGATTACATCAGTTAACACCAGGATCAATACTACCCAAACAAAAATCCCTCTTTTCCTTGGACCGCGGATGACATCGAAAATAAAATCCCTGTAAATTGCGTGACATTTTTAAAGGCTTCTGTTGACGGCATATTAAGTTATTATAGTTATTCTGAAAAAAGAAAAAAACATATCGACACCCTCTCATCTTCAAATTCTGCCTACTGTAACAGTTTCAATGTAAGAAACGGTGTGTTGTTAAAAATGCAGACGGTGGACAAAATCCATAAATCCAACAACAATCACTGCAATAGTAATAATTGAAATCATAAACTACTGAAATTGTACTCGAATTTATTTGTTCTCCAAATGGGTGAGAATCTATATCAAAAGTACATGCTTTCAAAACGACTAAGATCGTAGAGGCCTACTAAAATGCCTGATTCTACATATATACGTAATCCTATAATAATATATTTGATTTCCATAAGAATGAGTCATACATTCTATAAAATACCTTACACACGTACTGATACAGGAACCAAAACTTGATGTTTTACAAACCTCGAGAGAGCTTCTAGACAAATCCAAAAATTAATAGTATTTTAAAGATGGCTGTCTTCTAGGAGGTTGTACCGTTAAGTCACGTAGACATTGACCGACGTCTGAGGTGCTTACTGCCTTCTTAATGAGGGTGATGAATGTAAGAGGTAGTAAGCGCCTTTGAAACTTCATTCAATATTTGCCAACGTCATTGAAGACGGCAATGTTCATATTTGTAAAAACCTGAAATTTCACCTAAAATAAATGCACTTGCTCCCATGTTTGCACTAATCCGAGAATTCAAAACGTCATGCTGACTCTAACTCGTTAGTTGGTTTAGTTGTTCTACATTATGCAAGTTACGCTTAGAAGGGAGACGAGAATTTTATGCACGTCTTGTGAATTAATTGCTTGGCTTTAATTGTCGTGAATGTCATGAATCTTGCGGTAGAATTTCTCCCTTGTTGAAATATCTACTGCCACTGGGACTCATAATTCTGAAGTCTTCACGTTTGTCTACTTCATCATTTCACTTTTTTTTACATATTTTAAACACAGTGTATTGGGACTTTTCAAGGGGAACGTGTTACATTCTCGGAAACGCTAACTTACAAAGTTACGGGAAACTCTGTATTTTCTCATCTTTTTCACTACTGTTCCAAATAAAGGAAAGAACGAGGGAAACATCTCTACATAGAACTTTGTTATATTACAGTAACATCGAAAGAATCGACCATTTCTTCAGTTTTCATGGCCTAGGATCCCCACCTACCTACATTGTCTTGTTTTTTATAAAATTTGCTAACGAGCAAATGTCAGGATATTTGTTACAAAAAGCTTCACATCGATCTCTACGATATGTTTGAGAACACGTAACAAGTGTTTCCACCATAAGGGGCGGAGAACACAACCCCTCTCTTATGTTATAGAGAATCATTTCTTTTGGGACTTTTGTATGACATTATTTAGTATTCTTCTATATCCAGATATCGTTTATAAACTACATTAAATTGTCATAACTTGTAAGTTAATATACTGGTTTCAAAGAAAATACCTTATTTGTACATAATTTCCTAATTGAAACGCAAGTACGCCTATGTAATTTGAGGACGGAAGGAAAACTTCTTGTCTGCTTAAAATACGATCACATTCTAAGTGATCACTTCATCTGACGCGGGATAAAAGCAAAAAGAGAATTTTATCTTAAAGACGAGCAGCGACGGCTGACTTAAAACGATATCTTCTTCAAGTTTGAAACAAATTCTTTATGCAACTTTATCCTCAAAAAAACAAAACAAATTCCATCTGTTGTCTGTGATATATTAACAAGCTGTGTAACAGCCAGCTTATCTCAAAATAACAACACTCTTTCCTTACTGACAGTTACTTAGTTTATTTATTGATGTAAACTTTTAATAATTTGTTTGTATCTTAATATAAATTTGTTATATTAAACTCCTTGCTAAATAAACATAAAATACATTTATTAAGTCAAGAGTCTGAGAGGACATGTAGCGCGTACTTGGTAAATAAATGAGTCTAAAATTTCGGTTGGAATCCCTAATGTGAACACATCACCCAAAGTACGTATTTATGGGAATAATATTAAAATTGATTTTAAATAAATAGGTTGGTAGAGTGTTGATTAGTTTATTCTGTTTCAGGATAAGGATTTATGGCGCTCTATTTCCAACACAAATTTCAAAACTTTAGAATCCATAAATAAAAACTCGGAATTTCTAAGCAACTGTTCAGATACATAAGCGATATCCTCACTTTTGTACAACCCAAAAGCTTATTACCGTGAGGCGATCTGTCTTCTTGAACGAGATGTCGTGTTCTGTTCGTAAGATTTAAGTAGGTCGTAGGGAATTACAGTTTTACCTAGTATTACCAGTAAAGTTTATATCAAATAAGAACAAATACGACGTTTTTCAGTCTGCTAGTAATGAAACACGTGACTTCCTAATCTACTATAAGTTTACAAGCAATGCAGGATTATAATGAATCTTTTGAACAAATGATAACTGGCCAACAAATAGCCGAACTCCTTGATTGCTAATTAATGGTAATGATGAATTAGCAGATATTTGTTATTACGTTACATTAATGAAGTAAATATTCAATATATTAGAAGCTTACTCATAGATAGTAACTATAATTAATATCTTACTGGAAAAGGTGTAACAAGCCAGCTACACAATCAACTGTATCCGATAAACAGTGCATGATTGTTAATGTTTGGGGAATCACACTGGATCGAATTAATGTGATGGAATTTCTGTTAATTCCAACAAACGTTCACAACTAACGGTCAGTGATAATTACACACGTTTATTCAACTAGTTGAACATATTTTGTTTTGTAAAACGTGATATATGTTCGTTACTGTTCTGAATGAAGCTTTTGCTACTGAATTGATGCTGAAATGGAGTATAGAAGATAGGAATAAGATACGATACTAAATAATGCATCGCATTATATATTAAACAGCATCTCTGTGTATTCATGATACATTACGAACATGAAATACAATAACATTTTGAATACTCAATGATTTAAATTGTTTCACTTCACGATAATATTTTATTCCAGAATTAATGGACATATCTGTTAAATGAACACACAGAAACACAAATTGAGGACGAAAATTACACATTAACCTATACATCGCCCTAAACATCTTTCGTAACAGGAAGACGATGTCGTATTAATGTTTATCCGCATATGTATCTGAAACTCTGTTTGAATGGTCAAGAAATTATCCGGATTTTATGGAACCCGGAGGTAATTCCTATGTTCATAAGAGTCCGCACGTTGGAAAAGTTTTGTTGTTCATGCTTGTTTTTAGTAGAATAATCTCCATGTGAATTAAAACTACTCATTATTATTTGGTTTGTTGTAAGTATTTGGAAATAACTCTTGTTTTGAGAATTTTATTTGAAGATGCTATTTCTCTCCTGAGTTTCGTCTTGTGAGTGGTTTCTTTCTCTTGGCAATTATGTTTAGTTATGCAAGTTTTAAACTGTCCGACAATACTGCATCTCCACTGTTACAGCTAACATCATTAACTTTCAAACAAAATGTTATTTTAACGCAAAATTCAAGCTCAATCACATGCTAAATCTTTTCACTGAATACTTAAGAAATGCTTGTATGTTGATCTGAAATAGAAAAATATTATTACTTACATAAAGTAGTTTAACCGTGGATTACTGTAATAAATGTGTAAATTCATTTGTTTAAATATTATTAATCGGATATTTCTGAAACAGGGAATGTTTTTCTTAGTAACTATTTTTAAATATGATTTCTGTATCAGTATCTCTATTTGATTTTAACGCGTCATTCTGTAATATTGCATACATACACAATAGAGAATTATTAGTCTGTTACAATATTTTGAGAACAGGTGGGTTTTGCTAGTGCTTCCTGTGTGTTCTTTAATATTTGTTGAAGACAGATAAAGTTGATATGAATTTGCAAAGAGGAACTTCTGTATTAAAAGCACATAACAGTGATTGACGTATTTAAGCCTTGTAAGTGAAGATAATTTAAATTAACTGAAACGATAGATACTATCAGTTTACATGGAGATTTATAGTTATAATTATTGGTTACCAATTTGAGGTTTCATTTTATAAAAAATTCTTGCATATTGCCTAAAATAGACAGTCGCTTTCTTAAGCATGACTGCAAATTATGCTGTCATCCAAACCTACAATTATGTGTGTACTTGAGAGTATCGTAAAAAATCAATAATAAATGTACGTCATTATTATATACGTGTATTATTTATTCCATATCTCTAATTAAAAATTTATACATAATAGTTAAAGATAAATGTAGACATAACTTTCTAATTTGGCCATCGAGCATAATTTAAAAGTTTATGTCCTGTTGAAAAAAATTGAAGATTTTCAAAGTATTAACATATTTACATTGATAAGGGCATTAATTACTATCAATGAAAACTTTTGGTCACTAACTTCATTGAAGAAAATTATATAGATTTATATTTCCGACGAATTACAAGAAAATAGGGTGCAATATAGCAATTTTAAGTTCAAACCTCCGAAGAATCCAATGTAACCAAAATTAGTTTAGTATTCGGTTGGTACGTGTTCATAATTCCGACAGGGAAATCTGTCTTACCTGAGAACATTGAACTTTTTAACTCTCCACCACCCTTCAAAGAAAATTCAGTTTATTATCCTGGAATTATGAGAGGTAAAATTCTTCCACCTCTGCGAGCACACTATCAGAATGACACGTTTTGTAGAACAGGAGATACCAGGCTAGTTTACGTGACTGAATCCTTCATGCATCTTCTCTGTTCATTCAGGGAAATGAAGGAAATATACAATCACTATTTATAATTACTGACAGATTAAAAAATGTTACATGGCATGTGGTTCAAATACATTTGATAAAATCTGCATTATATCAAGGAGAATTTATTATTTGTTTCCTTGTTTGCTTGCCACCACAAAGGACTATGTTCTCAGTAATTAGTAAAATAATAGAGTGTTTTATTTTAAAGGTACTGTTAAAATTGAACAGCTTTTAGAATAATTATATATTTGTGATAACGTAGTACGTATGTAGGGCAGCTGATGATTTATTATTGTTCAACAGCAGAATGGTAGAGGAAATATATGAAAATGGAGCTAAAAAGATAAAAGTCCAGAAGAGACAAACGAAGTGTGACAGTTTGGGGGACATCAAGATAGAAATAGATAACCTTTCTTAAAATTTGAAAGGAAATTTTCTACTGTATGCTAAGAAACAGCCATTTATCATTCCAATAAAAAATAATTTGTGTGATAATTATATATTATGCAATTACAATATGCAAATAATGATTTTTTTTATAAAGTGGCATGACCTAATCAATATTCAACTTATCAACTGAAAGCCACTAAATAACATTTGTGTATTGGACTTGATTAATCAATTGCTTTCTTGAAACTTCTGGTTTTAGCGGAAGCCGAGTCTTAACTGACTCTACCAAGCCGCCGGTCTGAGTGGAACGACGGGTCGTTCCTACTCAATTTCGTTTCCATGCATTAATGACGGAAGAACCGAGTGCTTATTAAACCAGCATGCATTGCGACTAGCAGTAGGAACGTCCCATTCATTCAGATACCTGAAACTGTTTACACAACACCCCATTTTAACATATTCACGCATCTTTCTGCCCTCATTATAATGTACATTATTTCGACCTCGGAGGGCTTCCAGGAATATCTACCACCTACCTGCATTTATAATCCTTCTTACTTTACTATTAGGCCCTTTCATAATTTTGAAACAATGAACTTTCTTTTCGTGTAATATTCTTTTCGCTAACACCTGTGCTTATTAGCTAACTTAAAAACTGATTGAACTTTATTTGAAATAAATACGGATTCAACCATAAGCATTTAACCGTAGGAAAGATTTAAAATAATACCGAAACCGAGTTTATATTTTTAGATGAATTACCTATAATTCTCAACACTGAATCTCCATAGTCTCTTTCGAAACTTCGTACGTATACGCCTATATATATATACACATATACTTGTAACGGTATTTACATTCATAGACCTACTCAATATCACAAACCTTATGCCCCACTGAACTGTGAAATATTAGTGAAATGCATCATGAGGTAAACTTTAAGTTGTTAAAACCAAACGCTTAGCCAAATTTAACCAATACCAAATTTAAATGACTCATTATATGAAGTCACGTATTCAAATAATATTTATTTTTTTGTGTAGACTGGACGTACGTGGCTCAGGATAGATGCGAGCTTTTGTGGACATGTCAACATATTTTAGAGTCTGTAAAAGACAATAAATTTATTGATCGTTTGACTGACTACTAGTTTCTCAAGGAGGACTCAACTCCATGAAATTAGCAGCGCTTGTAATATTGTTGGTATAAAATAATTTGAAGAAATACACTCACTCGATACGAATCAGTGCTTTTATGAAGATATGAATAGACATTCTACAGGAATAATATTATATTCCTTCACGTTCCGTAACCAATTTAGCAGGACTTTACAAGTGTCAACTGTTTCGCCTATAATTCGGGCTTCCCCTGTCCAGTTGTCCAGTTAAAAAATAATTTTTGATTAGCAAAGAATACTTCGTCCATCCTATTCACTGCAGACTTTTCATATATGAATATTCAAAGTTTCAGTACGTAACATTATCTCAAGCTTATAATTTGTAGTCCATAGGTCCATTTTCAACATTCCCTTGTCCACAAAGGCATGGCGTTTCATCCGGCAGTTGATGCACTAGACGACACGCAAGTTTGGCGAGTACGGAAAACCGAAAAGGGGCGGTCTTCCAGTTTACGGGTTTGGTATAGGATTAACAACTCCCTCACAGTTAATTTTATGCGCCAGGATACATTTACATAGATTGTTAATACAGTGATTTCATGTGCTGGGTATGTGGTTAGAATAAAATAAAACAAACGACGCATACAAAATTTGTTTAGGTGAGCTGGAAGATCGGGAGGGGACTGAAGGGGATTATTTTGATAGACCTTATGGCACGTTTTGCGGGATAAGATGGGAATGAAAATTCTTACCTATACAATATTAATTTACAGGTCTGTTCCTGTCCAGTTACATATTGCATCATGCCACCTTTACATTGACTTTTCAATAAATACTTTTTATTCCAACTGTGAGATTCCATTCTCGATTTCAGTAATAATATTTTATACTGAGTTTTGTTTATGAAATTGATGAAGATTATTTTTTTATATTGCTCCATTTGGATTCCTTTTTATGCAGTGAACAATGATAAAATTAAAATATAATTGTTATGCGTGTTGCAGATGATGAACCAACAGGAGCTGCGTAGAACAATGCGCCCGCAACGCCTGGGATAGCGCAAACATGAAGAGGATCTGTCTGCTGACAATCACAATGCAGTTCGTCACGTGTATAACGACAGGTAGGGACACACGACTCTAGACAACGAATAATTTATACAAAACAGTTAGTAGGGAAGCCTGAAGAGAAGAGATCAATAGTGTAGTTAGGAGATTTGTTAAAACGAATATAATAGGAGTAGGATTTGATTATACGGATTAAATAAAACTGGTTAAAGCTGTGGTTTAATGACACGCTTTTGCTAACACGTTGATGAAGCAGTGGGTTTTATACAGAGCTGGAAACTTATTAATTAGTTAAAATCTCAATTGCAACTCTCCATAATAAGTTTGGTAATTGACTAATTTATTATTGGTTTTATTAAACTTCAAATCTGATTGTATTTTATGTACAAAGCTGTGTGTAATGGTGAACTGATGGACGAGTATAATTCAGGTATAAATTTTATGTTGTAAGGAAAGTGCTTAAAAGAGGCAGAGGACGGTTTTAAGGCAATGTTATTATTTTAAGTGAAGAGACCAGGGAAAATCTAACTTAAATACGACTCATGATTGTAGTTACTCCACTAAATTGGAATCGGATAGCTCCTGAACGGAAAATAAATTACATATCTTAGTTTCTTCACGTAAAGATAAGTCACCACTTAAGGTTGTGAAGAGATTAACTACAGAAACCTGTTACAAAATAAATTGATAGGCAGTGTGGGACACAGCCGCAGTTATTTTCGTGAAAACGTCAATCGTGTATAGTATATTGAAATTAAACAAAATTTTTGTTTTAAATCGTTTAATTCATTTGCAACTTACATTTATTGAATACAGGGTAGTGGTATGAGAAGTAGGATACATATGGCTCTGAAATTGTCTGAATACCTCTTGCAAATGTCAAATCTATACAAGTTTTCCCTTGCGTGGTTGGTTTGTCCAAATCATTCACTAGTTGAAGTTTAAAGAATTTCTGAATGTATGCACGTAAGAGTTCTAAATTTTCGTCACTAGTGTTGAAATCACCCATCAATACGAGCGGCATGTCACTATTATATTCTAGTTCGAATGTCTCTGCGTATTCACTGTATTGTATCAATTGGCTTATAATGAGCAGCTTGATGTCAGTATAAGAGAGTCCAGGGTATATATAGATGCTTGCCAAAATTATTTGATGATTGCTGGGTATAGTAATCTTTGTTATGGCAATTTCTCCAATATGCGACCTTACACGCAACACTGCCTCGAAATGTGGCAAGAATTTGATTTCAACTGGGATACACGATCATTCTAAGTTGACTCTGGAGATGTACACTGCTACGCCACCACCTCGCCCCTCGTTTCTTTCACAACATTTGGATACAATGCGAGAGAAGTCTGCCATGTCGATAGAGTCTGGGTCTCGTAACCAAGTCTCAGTCAGAACGATAATGTCCGTCTTCGGTATTAACTCGTCTGTCTGTAGGTCCCCCACATGCGCTTGCAGACTCTGTGCGTTTAGATTGACTATGATGAATGTCGACATAGGGCGTGGAGGCTCGTCAGATGCCGCCTGAGTTGTCCGAGCGCGCTTACGTTGCCTATATTCGCGGCAGCACTGCGCGTGGGTTTTGGGTCCGGGCCCGGCGTTTTCGGTGTTATTCTCTTTGGAATTTTGTGCTCTACGAATTCGTGCCCGATTTTTGTAATTCTGGTTTTATTTTGCCCTCATATATCGCGACATTTTAAGAAAATCGGGAAATTTTCAAACGTTTTCAAATTCACAGCCTCGTATCTTTTTGAGTTTTTGAGATACACACTTGGAGGCAGGATTAATTGTAAAATATACACTCCTCTTCAAATCAACACTTGGTTCATTCGGATCGGATAATTAGTCTCTGAGATATGATCCCGTTTATGGACACGTCTCGAATCTGGAAAGTCGAAAATCGTGGGTTAACTTTGCGCGTGCGCAGTTCACGACGTCCGGCCGCCACGAATGTCGGAGCGGTACTGGCATAAACGTGCATCCTTCCTCTTTAAAGCGAGACTAAGATGGTGGCGCTATGTCTAGTTTTAGCTGAGGTATTAAAGTTTCAAATTACTTCGACAGAAACTGTCGCTCATTTGGGCGCGACTGCCTCCCCACACCCGGTATCGATTTTAAAGACGTTTTCACGTCAAAAAATGGTTTTATGCTGGCAGTAAGTTTATTTAGTCGACATCAGTAAGCACTAAGAGGCATTCCTGAGGTGAGAGAATTTCATAACACAACTACATATTATAAAATACAAATACAAACTACAACTGTTACAGTTAAATAACACCTTCACATCAAACCACATATGGTTATGAAAAAAACTAACAAGTTTCTAAACGTTTTAGTAATCAAAACTATAAATCATAAAAGCTTCATGTCGTAGAAAATTTGTTATTATGTTTGATTAAAAAGATGATGACAATTCTTGGTTTTTAAAAACACGAGTACAATAATTACGTAGACACATGGAACCTGAAGATGAGTTCATGCGTCCAAAATAAGTAGTTAAAGAAAACTTAGGAAGTAGATATAAAAAAAATAACGAGAGAACAAGCACACCGTAACTTAGTCTGCAATGTAGGCTACTTCAGAATTCTGCAACAGGGCCAACCTATCCGCTATAATTCGTATTGCTGTAACCGAAATGTTTCGTTAACGTCGTATAAATTTCTGCAAATAAGATATATCATGCAACCAGAAGTTAGTGTGCTGACAGACTGGGTTCTGGTACACGCCGAAAGACGTATGTACTTTACCGAATCGCACATAATGGTGTGGCTATGAGAGGACGATATGGCTCTCAGACGACCAACTATAATGTGGCATGAATAATGATACAGATGTGGCAGCGCACAGCACGGAAGAGGGAAGCCTGCATGACACACAACACATCCATCACGCTTCCTACGCGGGGCATCGATCCCTTGAACCTGGCTCAGCAAGCTTAGAGAAACGATTTTTCAAATATCCTCTCATACAGAAACCTACCAGAAGTTACTAAATGATACCACTCATATAACTTGTACGATTCTGTGGGGCTGAAAAAGAGGAATTAAATAATTCATTTGTCAATTTTAAAATTCCAACGACTTTCGCATGAAGTGGAGATAATGTGAGAGATGTACTGATTATATGTACGGTTACCATTGGTGGCATGGGTAGTCAGTGGGAAAACGGAAGGTCAGAAATTGACATATAGAAAGATCTGTGTTAATATTGTAAAGTGGCTTTGCGTTTTACGTTCCCTATGACAAAAATAGTAAAGCGTGTCCCCTAACCCTAAATTCTTTAGTATTTGTAAGTTATATTTCATTTGTATTTGCTAGGAAAAGTTTGCAGAACAACTTTACAGCAGTTATTCACCGCCGTCATTGCTGTGAAGGCGATAACGAATTCCGTAATAGACGTAAAATTTCTCGACAACCCGAGCAAGTATTAACTTCTCAGCACGAACCTGCTCCATGGAGTTATTCTGTTAGTGGTTTAGTTTCAGAATTCACTTAATTGAGTCATTTCTAATATCTACAGCTGAAAAAGTTAAATTTTTCAAATAAAAAGCCAGAAATGGATCATGGCTGAGCAGTGTAATGCGACATCGCTGAAATGGGTCACTGCTGATGAACAAGCAATAATATAACACTCACATACTTTGTGGACCATACTCCACGCCATTGAAGCTACTGAAAACATTAATTTTATCATAGGGTATTGTACTTTTTAAGGGCAGTATTCGGTTGTGTGCCCTTTGTACAGTACGCGTTAAAATCTAATTATATGTCACTACTTTCATTCACGAGTGTATGGATGTAGTGACCCATGAATTATTTATCAACCAGGACATTTCATTAACGAGACAGTTAACGGGGCAACATCGATGTTTAAAAATACGCCTATCTTAGCGGTTCTTAAATTTCTCTAGCTACAACATTTCGTAATCGGCAGCAAAAACTTTGGCCTTATTTGTTTCCAAAACAATTGGAATTAAAAGTTTTAAAACTCCATATGTTTGATAAAACGTGTAAGCTATTAAGTGCTATTTCCTACAGATATTAAAAAGTATTTATTTTATAATAAAGTATGGTTGAAAAAATATTAAGTGTCTGAACAGCTTAAGCAAATTCGCGCATGTCAGGTGGACAACTACCTCCAAGGAATGTAGAGGCAGTGAGTTTGTAAGGATGATTTTAAAATAGACGAGTGTATGGAAGGAAACACAATCGACAATATAGGCAACAAATACAACTTTTGTATTATCAATATATTCCATAAAAAGAGGAAAAAATTTCTTTTCAAGAAGGCTTCAAATTCATAGTTATTTCGTTCCTCTTGTCACGTAACAATATATGGTTCGTACTTTTTGAATGTACATTACAGAATTACTTTCGATCTCTTCCCAGAATATTGGCCTTTCGAACTTCATCTAGCCGAGAAGAACGCGAAAGGTAACCTGAAACATATTATACAGACATTATTGTACTTAATAAAGAACGACATCTTAACTATCACAGTAATTAGAGATGTTCTTGCCGATTTCACGACAAGAACTCGTGAACCATGCTGCAAAGTTAAACAACGTATGGTGTAAAAGTGTGAAGGTGTTTACGTTTTTTATGAAGAATTTGTTGAGTAAGATTTCAGGGTGTCACGAAGGCGACTATGAAGATAATTGTCTTTTTAGATGCTGTGTATTTTACACTGATAGATCATCACGGCAATCTTCCTGACAGTACAGGCAGCAACTACCTCTGAAACGTCGGTAAACTTCTGCTAGATTGCACGGCGCAATAACCCAGAAGACATCTTTCTTCGTTTATAAAATTGTTCAGAAGATTCGGCCAGTTTACCCTGTTCAGAAAATTAAAAATGGCAGACTCCCAAATCTTGCAATTCCTAACGAACCAAAAGGATATGCCTACAGAGATATAGAGCAGTGGTATTCAACCATTTTTTGTTCGCGTACCCCCAGATATAATTTCTCTTCCAAATTTGTACCCCCAAAGTTGTTGGTGCATAATTCAAGTTATACATAGTATATAATCTACATCTAAAATAAATTAAATAAATTACATTACTGATTATTCAGTGTTTATCATAAATTTTTTTTTTAAATTTCACGTACCCCCTAAGATGTCTTCGCGTACCCCCGGGGATACGCATACCCCAGGTTGAATACCACTGATATAGAGGACAACTTAAATTATAGCTATGGAGTCGGGAAAGCCTTGAAACCAATTCGCGGACTGCAGAAAAATAATATTTCAGCTTTTTATTTTGCACGGTTTTTTGATGTCAGGTTTCCATCTTGTGGGTGGTTTTACAGTTGATATGTGCCAATGGTTGTGTAACTCTGCTTTGAGGAATTACCTCTACAGACTCATTTACGTCAAATCAACGAACTGAAGTGTGCAAAGATGTTTCGAGATCCAGAGCGCCAATTTCGCATTAGCAAAGCAAAGCGATAGAAGGCGACTGCATCCAGGTTAAGCCACAATGTAATTACTGACTTCAAGAAGCTTAGTGGTAGATTGGAACCGATGAAAGGCGATGAAGTTCAACTTCTGAGGGGGTGAAATCCTAAGTCAGTCCATGCTTAGACACAGGAGGAAATAACTTGGTTCCATAGGGAACATAATTACTTATTCAATACATGTAAGTGTCTAGGTGAGACGGTGAAGAACTAGCATGGTAGTAGTTCAGATAGTTCAGAATTTTATAGCAGCAAATACTGAAGTATGCACTACCTAGCTAAGTACGTGGAGTGCATTCCTTCTTCATAAGCTAATGTTTACTGACCTGGACTAGAAGTACCTCGACTTTTATGACACCAGGTGTTATGTTATTGTGTTCACAAGATCGAGCTCCTTAAATGTGATAGTCTTAATGTTGTTTGTTGAAGAGAACAAATTATGAAACTCTTCATCATGCAGCTTTCTCATGCTTTCCGTCACTTCACCACTCTTAGGTCCAAATATTCTTATTAGCTCCCAGTTATCAAACATCTTCAATCTAAATGAATTCCTTAATGTGAAAGACTGTTTCACACCCGCAAAGACAAGTCAAATTCTACTTTCACATATGTATTTTAATATTTAAGTTTTTAAATAGGCGGATGGATATACATACACAGCTGCATTTATATATGATAATATAAGAACGCTAATTGTGACCCAGCTGTTGTCACTAGAGAAGAGATACTTACAAGACAGTCGGGTTCATCCATGTCTCCAATAAGAACGTCGCGTGATGGCAGCTGACCTGATTTTACGTTTCTCAAGAATTATTGTGGATAATGCACTATAAACTCAGCCCTTAGCCCTACTTACAACTGATCCGCGTAGCATTCGCTAATATTCTTTAACAAACTCAGTAATCTTTGAAGCATTTTACTCTGATTCGCTTCAGTAATCTTTCCGGATTAGGTTTGATTTATGTTTTTGCTGTCCTAAAGTGTCAGTCAGCAAGATCTGTTCAAAATCTTGATTTAACGTTCATTAAGCTGAACAGATTCTCACAGTAATAGTTACTGCCAAATACTGACGGCAATAATAAGACGTGTTAAATAATACACATTCTTTTTAATCATTGATCATTCTATCATTCGACGCTGTATAATCTGACTTACTGACAGCGTCGTTAAATAGTCTGTAAAGAAAATATAAACGAGACTATAGAAATAGCCTAATGCTGTGTGGCATACAGATCGAATAACAAGGCAAGTCTGAACAACAATGCCTCCTAGTGTCAGATAATGGCAACTCTGATTTTTATAGAAGAGCTGCACGTGTTGCATTATGCATGACACTTTGTTACCGATAACTTATACAGAACAAAATACGATTTTTTTAAAAATAAATTGACATTTAAAGTATTAATATTACTTCTTATACATTGTCAGTGAATAACATGGAATTTGAAAATGGCACTTTTTCTATCAAATCAGGTACCTGGCATATATAAATTACACAAGTTCTTGGAGTAGTTCTACAATTGTGTTTATGACAAAAGGGACAAACCTACTAATTAGTAATTTTTCAAAAAATTAAATCCATTTTTTAGCTGTGTTTATTGCGACTTACAGTAATTCATAACAGGGAACTTTATATACACTATTTCAGTGCTGGAGTGAATGGAAGTTTGTTTGTGGGTTAGTAAGTGAGGGAATTAGCTGTGTATACAAATTATACTTCGAATCAACACCATTGCTGTATCGGTAGTAAGTAACGCTACAACTTATTGGGCTCCAAGGTACTTAGGTACAAAATGTAAAACAAAGAATACCCAAAAAATGAAACTAATTCTTCAACACAAATATTTTATTCTTATGCTCATTCCACTGTTTTTGTAGCATGTTAAACGCGCCTTTAACTCCTCATCAAACATGTACAAGGTAAAAGTGTTCGTAAATATGAAAGAATTCTTAGAAGGAAGCTTCATCTGTTTTACTGCTCCACGAAAACTGACACGAAAATGTATGGAAGTAAGAAGTCTTAAATTTTTCATTTGATGCGACTGTAAAGATAAAATTTACTGTAGGTGAAACTGAAAAGATAAATATATTATCCTAAATTGTACTACAATATGTGGAATATGCCAGAGCGAAACAATTTTACTTCTGGCTCAGAGAAATATAGATATTCTTCCAGTAGATTTGTTAATGTCACCCAAGAATTTGTGTCGAATAATGTTTTCACCACACACAAAAATACACCTGTCACCCATATCCTTGTAAAAAAAAAGTTAAATTGAAATACTGTAATTGAAAAGGATAATAAGGTACACAGGAATTGTATTCTATCCATGTATAACATTTGTTGTGAAATAACGTACACACTAGAGGGTTGTCTGCGATGTGACTTCCTGCACAGGCCAAGCTCAAGGGAATTCGTTTTAAAGCAGAATGTGTTTTTTTTTCCCGCGCTTTCATTATTGTTCCGTATAAGAGAAGTTCCGTCCATGATGCTTAGTAAGAGTTAATCTCGTATCTGCGATATTTCAGATATGCCAAATCCTTCATGAATCCTCATAATTAAAAATCAAGAGATGTCAAGTAAGGCGAACAGTTTTGCTATGCATACGAATATCCACGACCAATCTAGTGATTTCCATAGTACCGATTCGTGTTGTATGACATGTTGCCCGAAATGAAAAAAAGACTTATTTTTAAAAAGAGTTTTATTGTTCTGCACGATTGTTTCAGTATCTTCCCCTTCCAATCGACAGATCTACGTAGCGGTCGAAATGCTACCGATCTCGACATAAAAGTTTTCACTCAGAATAAGCTAATGAGTATCAGTTAAAACGGTATGTTGTGGGTTGTAGCGCCGTGTAGTCTGGCAGATGTCCGACGTTTCAGAGGTCCTTGGTGCCTCAAAGCTCAGTGCAGTGAGTCGGGCAGTGAGTCATCGCCCTGATGATAAAGGAAGCAAGGACCTCTGAAACGCTGGTAAACTTCTACAAGTCTACACAACCGTACAACTCAGAAGACAGCCATTTTCGGACTCAACTCTATGGAAACCTCAAATCCTGCTTGATGAACAACATCGTTCACATTTGGCAGGCTTTCGTGAAATACCATATATAAATATGTGTTTGCAGGAAGATTGTACAAATAATTTATGGTTCATATTATGACAGTTTTTTGCTATAACTATAGCTACGTACCGCAGAAACGAGAGGAGTGTAATATTTGCCAATTACTGCAAGTATTTCCACAGTTCATTCAGGCGGAATTGAAAATTATATGGGGACCTGGAATTTTAATGTCTTAATTCTTGTTCTGACACTCGGACACATTAAGAATGTATACATGACTAAAATGCAAAGAGATGGAATTATACTGTGTACAAACATTCTATGTTTCGGTTGTTAAGGAAATTATTGCACGAGGGCTGTTCACTAAAGACTGAGAAATAATGTAAGACACTGCAGATTATAACTGTATAACTAGCTGTAAATTTATTATCAAAACTCCTTAACTCAGAAAGCCCCAGGTATTGGAAATCAGATGAAAATAACTAATTTAATCAAAACTTTTACTACAATTATAAGCGAAGAAGGGAACGTTCAGGTTATCACAGCGGGGAAAATATGGATTTTGGAGTTTTGACTCCTTCATCTTAAGCCACTTTTAAGCTAAAGATGGAAGTGAATCGTCCCTCCGAAACGTTGGTAACCACTCACAACATTTATACGGCGTTAAAAATCAGAAGAATAGATTCAATGTTTACATGACGAACTGAACATTGTGTAAAACTACTTGTATTTGCATTCAAAACCAAGCAAATGTTCATGTAGAGATCATACACAGATAAATAATCATAGAATCAATCAATAATGCGAATAAAGACGCCGGAATAATTGCGCTATTAATTATACTATTGCCTTACTTAATGGTACCTGCACCTTGTCGTGGTGATGGGACTTGAATACCTCAGTGATCCCAAGAGCTATGCTGGCGGTAGCATAGCTACTGGTAGGGCCTTCCTAGGCAGATTGGTCGAGGAGGAGAAGTCAGACTAAGACATGTACCCTGGTCCTCCAGGTTTGGGGTTGATCGCAAGGCTAACAACCTTGCACCGTAAAAAGGAAGATGTTTCGAAACCTCAATCAAAGCCTTGGACAGACGGACCTACCAGAAGACGAATAAAGCGAAAAGATAATGAAGGATATTGAGTTTGGTACGGGGAATGTTAGAACCCTTCTGAAAGCAGGAGCATTGAGAGAGTATTAACAGATCAATTAACTAAATATAGAGTACACATAACAGCGGTACAAGAAACAAGATGGACAAGTGAGGAAATATGGGACACTATCTACAGGATGGGTGGGAAGTAAGTAGGCATTGAGAAATGGTTATAACCTCCATATTTCCAATGTATAGAGATTATTTAATGCCTACTTACTTCCCACCCACTCTGTATAGCAGTGGTAAGAAGAAAGGAAATAGGGAGGCTGGGGTAGCCTTCATAGTAAGTAAAGTAAAGTTTGTCCCACTATACGCCATGTAGGCGTTTGGGGTGAGTGGAGGTATAGCTCCTCTCTTCCTTGACCCCGGCACTAGATGGGGGTGAGTGGTCAGAATCACGCCCCGGCCGGCTTTACCCCCGGGAAATGACCCGGTACCCATTGTATAGGAGGCTGGGTGGGCCCCAGAGCCGGTCTGGACGCAGAGGCTAGAGGAAAAATCATCTGTCCCCATCGGGGATCGAACCCCGGTCGTCCAGCCCGTAGCTAGTCACTATACTGACTAAGCTATCCCGGCTCATAGCCTTCATAGTGGACAAACGATTTAAAGAAAATGTGATGGGTTTCCAACCCATAGATGAAAGACTACGCAAAATAAGAATTAGAACCTGGTTCTGTAACCTGTCTATCATAAATACGCACTCACCTACAGAGGATAAGGATGAAGCAATAAAAGAAACGTTTTATAATAAAGCGGAGCAGATAATAGACAGCACACCATCTAATGATGCCAAAATGATAGTGGGCGATCTAAATGCACAGATTGGTAAGGAAGAAATATACCAAGGGACAACAGGGAAACAAAGTCTACATGACACATCCAATGATAATGGCCAAAGACTCATTGATTTAGCCACTAGTAAAAACATGATAATCAGCTCTACTTTCCTCCCTAGGTAACAAATACACCGGGTGCAAACCCAATTGCAGTAAATAATAATAATAATAATAATAATAATAATAATAACACCAGCTCAGTTGGACAGCGAAGACAGTTGTCCCTCTTGACACTGACGTCAGATCAATTCAAAGGCACTGTTAAGAAGGCTGAGCAAACTTTGTTGCTCAAGCAACATGCAGATAAACCCATGCATGGGGCCTTCTTCAAAAATGTAGAAAAAATGGGCTTGTCAAAAGACCTGACGTTCGCCTTTCTACGGTCGGCTGGACTAAAGTCTGAAACCGAGGGTTTCATCTTAGCGTGCCAAGATGGTGTTGTAAACACACTTGTGTACCGCCGAATGGTGATGGGTGTGGGGGTAGTGGATACTGTCTGCAGGGCAAGCCGAATGCAACCAGAGACGTTGATGCATCTTTTGTCGGCATGTAAACATTATGCCAGCTGCGCCTACATTCATCGACATAATGCTGCTTTACGTATACTCTACTACCACCTGAGACACTTTTACGGCATAGATAAGACACCCGTTTTGCAGTACGCTCCTGGGGACATTGAGTCCGTCGTTGAGAACGACAAATGTAACATTTATTGGAACTATTCGTTCCCCACTACCAGGCAGTTAACAGCCACTAAACCTGACATCGTTCTCATCGATACCTCTGGATGCACCATGTACGTCATCGAGTTTTCGGCCCCGGCTGAAACCAACATAGTTGTGAAGGAGGCTGAAAAACGGACCAAGTATCAAGACCTTGTGTTTGAGCTAAGACAGCTGTACCCAGGATTCACTGTCAAATTAATCGTTCTTATAATTGGAGTTCTTGGAGGAGTCAAGTCGTCACTGCTGGCTAAGGCTCGATGCACACGAGCGAGTTATTTTCGCGAGCTCGCCGCGTCATTTTCTCGCGCGTTTTAGCAGTACATGTGAAGCAATGGAGCAATGCACACTATGGCGGTGACGCCGCGAGTTCGCCGCGAGGACGCGGCGAGCAATTTGCGCTCGCCAACCACTGCTGCTTCGCAGCGAGTTCGCCGATCGCCGCGAAGCAGCAGACTGTGTGAAAGCATTGGGCAGTGCACACGTGCTTCGCAACCCTCGCAACAGCTCAGAGTCACAACCAGCATTTCTAGAGGAGGTATTGCAAGCCTCATCGCAGAATCTTTACTTTTGTTGGATGCATCTTGTTTTGCTGCTAGCTCATCTAACGACTTTAAGCTCATACGACAATAATTATGAAATTTACTTTCATCTTCTCTTAAATCTATAAACATTGTCACGAACGCCCCTTTTAACAGCCATGAACTAACCAACGGGTGTGTCCAATACTTCATATTGCGTTTTTTAAGGATGTATTCATAAAAGAAATAGGCAAAACTACACGTTTTCTTCTGTACACATCCATTTTGGTTGCCATCCAATCTAGTACTGGTGGGAGTTTTTCGGCGAACTCGCAGCGATGATGCTACGTGTGCACTGTCACGGGTTTCCTCGCTGTGAGCTCGCGGGACATTTTCTCGCTCGTGTGCATCGAGCCTAACATCAAGCTCATTCCGGCATGCCAGCGTAACGCTGAAGCGTTACTCAGCCGGATGCTTCTTGGGTAGCTCCGACCACTGCGTGCGCACGACCCCAACTCACTGTAGCCACCTATCTCGTGGTTCGAACCTGGCTACAGTTTGACCTGGCCTGCACGCATCCGAGTTATGACGGCAACACGCCTGAAGTTTTTGGCTGCTTGTGGACCAATTAAACAATTCATAACAATAATAATAATATACATGGAGATCACCAGATGGAATAACCAACATCCAAATTGATCATGTGTTAATAGACAAGAGAAGAGGCACAAGTGTAATAAATGTCCAAACATACAGAGGAGAAAGTTGTGCGACTGACCACTATTTAGTTAAAACAGTTTTCAATTTTTTATTATTCATGTGCAGTATCAACAGCCTGAAGGCCAATTACAGATACAGCACAGAGATGAGTTCACGAACACAATAAAAGCATAAAAGGTAAAATAAGCAGAATATAAAATACGGAGGACGTTAATACACAAGAAAATTGCAACTACATATATCGCTATATTTGTAATAATAATTTAAATAAATTAAGTAAATTAGATTATTATAGAATATTATTAAGTGTGACAATTTTCGTCTCGATTATGTCCAAGTCCCTGCAGACAACATTAACAGCTGATGCGTATCTAGCAGAAGGACTGTTCTTAATCAAAGGGCTAAAACTGAACATAGAAAAATCTCTCAGATTCCGAGCAGGGATGCGGAGACCGACAGCTTCCAGAAGGGAAGGACAGCTTTCAAAACCGCGGTAAACCTGCGCAAGGAACAGTGCATCACTGCAATGCCGTCTCTTACGCAGAGGAAGGATAATGAGACTTCCAAAGAATGGTACAGAGGCAGTGCAAAAAGTAAATATTAGTAAGCTAGAAGATAAGAAGACCAGGAAAACCTTCGTAAGAAATTTAGAAGGAAAACTGGAAAGCATGGGATTGCATCAACCACAAGACATATCAAATGACATGGGGAGTGAGGAAAATATGGGAAATATGTAAAGAGAGTGTTGAAGAAACAGGAAAGGTCACACTCGGGAAAGTACAATTTAATTAAAAGAAAGAATGGTTTGATGAAGAATGCCGAGAAGATATTCAAGAAAGAGATAAACCTTATCAAGCATATTTAGAACGCCCAACCAGGAAAAATAAACAAGAATTAGGAGAACTGAATACGAAAGCTCAAAACACTTGTCGCAGGAAGAAAAGGAAACACATGACAGAGAAAATAAGTCAAATTAATCAGGAATTTAGAATAGGTAACACAGATATGGCGTACAAGTAAATAAGGAATATAAAAAAGGGTTTAAACCAAGAACTAATATCTGCAAAAGCAAGAAAGGAGAGTTGTTAGCAAATGGAAAACAAATCCTATCCAGATGGACAGAATATTTTGAACAACTACTCAATAGTTCGGAAACGGGAGGAATTGAAACAGAGACAGGTGAAGGATTAAACAATCTATCAAGATATAGAAGATAAAGTAAGCACTCACACTAACAGAAGTTAAGGAAACCATTCACAAATTAAAAAATAATAAAGCACCGGGTATAGATTTGATACCAAACGAAATATGGAAATATGGAGGAGGTGTGTTAATAACAGTGCTGCTCCACCTTATAAACAAAATATGGAATTTAGAAGGAATGACAGAAAACTGGAAGAAGAACATAATATGTCCTATATATAAGAAAGGAGATAAACAAAAATGTGAAAACTACAGAGGGATATCACTGTTATTTGTGGCATAGAAAATGTTTACATACATACTGAAAAATAGGCTACAGCCATATGCCGAAGAGAATATCGGAGAATATGAGGCCGGATTTAGGAGAGGCAGGTCTACCATTGATCAAATATATACTGTTAAGCAAATACTGGGAAGGTAACATAGAGATAACACAAATATTTGTAGACTTCCAACAAGCATGTGATTCCATAGATAGAACTAGAATCAACCTTATAATGCTCCAATTCAAGATACCTGGGAAATTAATAAGACTTACGAATATGACGATGGAAGACACTAAAGCACATGTGAAGATACAAAATCAACTGGGGGACAGCCTTACAATAATTCAAGGCCTCAAGCAAGGAGACGGTTTAGAACCACTTCTCTTTAATCTTGCCCTTGAGTATGTAATTAGAAAACTAGCAGTAGACACCAAACGCACTTTGGAATTTAAAATGGTACAAATAGTAGGGTATGCGGATGACATGAATATTTTTGGGAGATCATTAAGATCAGTCAAAGAAGTAGTTGAAGTGCTAGGCGAGAAAGGGAAAGAAGTTGGATTACAAAGTAACACAAGGAAAACAAAAGCCTTAATACAAACAAGAAAGAGAAGATCATTAGACCATCATATAAAGATCAAGGAACATGAAACAGAAGTGGTGCAAAGATTCACATACCTGGGAGTATGCATAACAAATAAGAATGAGGAAATGGTAGAAATACAGAGCAGAATTCAAGCGGCCTTTAAAGCATATTTCTCGATATTACCACTGATAAATTTCCATGGAATAAATAAGAAAGGAAAAAATCACATTATATAAAACTTTCATCCGTAGCATAATATCATACGGGAGTGAAACATGGGGACTCAACCAGAATGCAGCAGATAAAGTGGATCTGTTTGAACGAAAAATCCTAAGGAAAATTTTCGGCCCAACACAAGAAGCAGTTGAATGGAGGATAAAACTATTCAGGAAATCTATAAATTATGTAAAGACTTACCATTGTCACAATTTACAAAAATCAAGAGACTTCAATGGGCAGGTCACCTGATTCTGATGGACGACATCCGAATTCCAAAGATGGTAATCAAAGGTAGTGTTGAAGGAAGAAGACCAGTTGGAAGACCAAGGAATAGATGGGAGGTTGCAGTTCAAACGAATGCCACACTGTTCCTGAGGATTAGAAATTTTAAGAAGGCAGCGGAGGATAGGACCGAATGAAAGTGGAGAATTGTGGAGGCCATGGACCGAATACAGACCGGAGAGCCATAGCAGAAGAAGAATTATACTATTGACAAAGATAACCAACAGTGCGAATATTGCAGTACGTAAGCTATAAAATTAATAAAGGTCATATGTCGTGTGGAGACTTCATCTCACGATACCACTCGTTGCAGGAAAGGCCAATTTTATGTAGGCCTACTTTATGAAGATGAATCTAGGCTATACATAAGTTAGCAGGGTTATCGTAATGCGGTTTTTAACACAAAGAAATTTCTGTAAAATACGATTTAGCGGCTATTTGGTGGCGTGTAAGAATGTCTTCAGTTAAAGACGTTTTATATTCACTGCCGTACACATTTTTTAAATGAATATTGAAATGTCATGCAGAAAGGCAGACGTCTCCGTTAGTTTTATACTTTTCGTGTAACATCCTCAGAAATTAATAAAGAGTATACTGAGTTTATATATCTATGTAAACACACGAATAGGATGTACCAATCAAAACGTAATCAAATAACAATCACATAGTATGAAGCGCAAATAAAGTCAAAAGCATGTCCACTCCCGTGTAATAAGCTCTAAGTTTACATTTTCAGGTGCGAATATGGTGTGTTATCGAACAGAAAGTGTGTTCATTGTCATAAATTACTTAGCATTGAAATTTGTTCCTCCTATTCGTGAAGAATTAAGCAGTGTGTATACCCTAAAGAAAGTACAGAATAGCACAACAATACGCAGACTGGCAACAAGAATTCGGAACACAAGAAGGGTGGATGCTTGAAATCGAAAAGTTGGTAGTCATTTTTAACATCTACGAAACTATTCTGCAATTTCTTAACAACAAGTAAAAAATAAGTAACAATTATTTGTATTTTTGTATTGATGTCAACAAAGCTTAGGGTTGCGTTATAAATGGAACACACCTTGTACATGAATTTTGGATTAGAAATGTTGTCTTGAAGTGATCACTGTATAATACCATTCCTAAATTAAGGAGCACCGTAGTTACAATGTAAGCCTGTTCAACGTTCTGTACAGATAAGAATGGCCGATAAAAATAGAACCCAACAGAATAACTTTTCAAGTGCCCGTTATATCAAGCTACCTCCCACAATCGATTGCAGCTGAGCTCGTGCGTTGATGGTCATGTGACCGCATACCACTAATGTCAGATGTTCTATTATTGCTTGGAATTATAAATATATCACTTAATGTTGTTAATATTTTGGAGTATATTGATATTATTATTTTATATTATCGTATTGTATAAATATTCTGTGATACGTTTCTTAGATATCCCAAAGTATCTCATCGTAGTCACTTGACTTGTAAAGAAATTTCGTGCACAGTGTACAGGTATGTTTACAATCTATCGCAAATAAAAAATCTTCCAACGTCCATGCCCAATGTCATACCGAAAGCCATTTCTTACAACGACAATCGTTATATTTGTTTTTACAATTCATAAAACAATAACTTAACAAAGGTTGCATATTGTTCAAGCATATATTACTTATTTCAGCACCTATATTAAATTATGCTAGTTCCACTCTGATACCAGTAATTCGCATGTACACCGTGTTGTTTATACCCATTTCGGGGAAATAACAAGAGTTTTGTTTGGCTTCTAGTGGCATAATATTAACGTTTACTTTCATCAAAATTCTTCAAATATGCCGGAATACAGACAGACACAATTTACCCTATATGTGTTCATTTTTTTACATGGTTAAAATAGTACATTACAATCAAAACCAAAAATAATAATAATATTTATATGCCACAGAACACATGTTTACTGGGAAATAAAGAAAGTGTCTGAAGTGTTACGGGAAATATACATACATCTATCAGTAATGAAATGACCCTATCTAGGGTACTTATTGATGGACCACTGTCAGCGATGAGGGTCTCGAATTATAAGTATGTTTACAATTGAATTACACAAAGTATAATTACAATGTAATGTTAATTCTATCTACTGTGTTTTATGTTAAAAAGAATCATACTTATATATTGAAAATAATATAAACTAAATATATTTATTATGAATCATGTAAACACTGTGGCAGGATTGTGACAGTAATTGTTTCATCACATTTACCATTCGATCAGGTCAATATTTGATATACACAACATGATATAGTGGTCAGCAAAAGAGCCTAATTTTATAAAGATTTGGGATTCTATCCCAACAGTTGTTATTAGTTGAAATATTAGAAGAAGTTGTAGGAAGCCTAAATACCGCAAAATTTCAATTATTAAAAATTCATGTATATCAAATACACTTTTGACAATGGACAATAACCAACACCACTATTCTAATGATAATAACTAATCAGCATTACGTTCTATCGACTTTAGTGCAGAGGTGAATGTGCGTTGTCACCTTACGTTCTGTTAGCGTCACAGAATATAGCAGTTTAAAATTATTTTGAGCCAGCGCAGAAAATTCTTACCTTTCAGTATATATCATATCAGTTCAGATTGTATGTCGGATATGAGATAAAAAAGAGTTACCTCATTTATTTACAAAATATTATAACGAAAGTGTAATAAAATTTGGTCTGATAAGCTTAGAGATAATATCAAGAAAACTATAGAAAAGCCACGGCCCACTAAGAGTCTGTATTATCTTTCTGGTACCAAGACCAGGCCAGTACTGCAGGAGTATATTTAACGCCTCTATGTCTTCCAATTGCGACTTCAGGATCTATGTTACACGTACATATATTTCGCTACATTACACAGTTCTGGTTAACAAAATATAATAATAATAAAACGAAAATAAGTACAACTAAACGCCACTCCTACATTTTAAAGTTCATACAAATATAATACACTTAAGCTACTTTTACAGTTTAATACATATTATTTTGTTTTGAACTATACAAATACCCCAGAATTCTAAATTAAGTTATTAATACGAGTTAGCACAGTGCTGAATAGCAAATAAACCTTAGAAGTCAGTAATTTTAAGCACCAGGAACACAGTAGAGGATATATACATATTAATTATGTAATGTTAAATTAACATTTAACGAACGTGCAGCACAATGAAAATTTTCAGCAAAATTAAAAGAATAGGAACGCTTTTAAAATAATATTAAATGATACTTAAGCCAAAACGTTGGGAAATATTTAAATAACAAAATAAACATACCGAAACAGCTAAAATGAGGCTATAAGAAAACTGACTTATTAAAAACTACACAACTGGAAACGTACACGAAAAATCCAAAGTAAAATGGTTGGTCATCAAACAAATTAATTTGACTGCATAGAGATAAACGGAAAAAAGAAATAAATATAGAAAATTGTATCGGACCATACCAAACGTCAGAAGCGGAAAACTGTAAAACGAGAAAGACAAACTTTGTTACAGAAGTAATCGTCTCATAAGACCTATTTATTAAATTAGTGCTTTGTTTATAAATAAATTGTTGATATATTATTCTGCTTTATATGATGGCGTCTTGTATTATTATAACACAAACTGGGAATAAGAACATATTTTAAATAGTTTAGAGAGTGATTAAAATGAATGGATAAAAGGGAATAAAATATGCCTACATTATACAGGTAACACAAGAGTTTAATTTATTCTAAGTTATTGTACACCAATATAATACACTTTATGCATAATACACCTATATCCTGTTCAGGTGAAATCGTTTGGAACATGAGAAATTAAAAGTGGAAGTGGCAATTTTTGTAGAAATGTTGCAACTCCTGCAGTAGATCTGCACACAAAGCGGCAATGCTTGGAAGTGTATCTACCCATGGAGCAATTTCCAGAAACATCTGATCCCTTCTTCTCTGGGGACCAAGTAGCAATAGGAAATACCATTTTATCTCTATTTCATTTCTTTCTGTTTACAATGAAACAACTTTCGCAGGTTATTGGCGAACTGTGTAAAGTGCTGATTCCATCCCCATTAAATCGCTCCCCGTGTGAGTGTTGTGTGGTTTGAAAGACTCACTTCCTTTGATGTAGCTGCTGGTTCTATTGGTGCGGTACGAGAGGATATGTCAGGTAGCATTCAACGTCAGCAACTTCTCTTTTACTTTCATTCGATGGCTGGGCTAGACTGAGCCTCACAGGACAAATACGGACGTAATGGCTTCTCCACGAACTCAACTCCAGCCTTAAATGGAAAACCTTTGGCTATTTTTCTCACATTTAAAGTGTCTATTTCATGTGAGATTGTTTATTCTCATGGCTGCGAGTATGAAGATGGCTGACTTCTGGTTTCTACTACGTTAGAAGTTTATAAATTGATGATGTATTCACGAGGAACCTCTGAAACGTCGGTAAACATCTGCCAGAATACACGGGACAACAACCCAGAAGACAGCCATCATTGTTTGTATTTTACATTTGTGGAGTTTCGTGTTAAAAGTAACATTATGACACAGTATTAATGCCAGTGATAGTAATAGCAGTTAATTAGTATTCGGTAATCTTGAAAAGATTTGAAGCAATCTCGCCTTTTCGAGTAAATTCCGGTATGCTGTAGGAGGAACTCAATACGACTACGAGAAATGTTGGTCAGAATTAGTGTAAGACTGTCCCCAGAAATTAGAATAGAGTAGCTGCCAGAAATAAATCTCAAGCTTTAAAGCTTCAACGAATTTGCTCATAACCTACCACTCCTTACACTACATGTAACATACCTGTTGTACCTCACACTTTTCATCATTCGCGTCATAACTGCATAGACCAATACGTCACAATTCATACGCCCACATATAAAAACAATACAACGATTAGCTGCTTAAATCAACGAGATTGCAATCGCTTGCAAAGTGACCCAATACTTTCACAATAACTGACGTTCAATCTCCAACGGGGGTTACGTACATTCTATTCGGCATTATATCCAGATCAGCTCTGGAGCCCCATCCAGCTTCCCAGCTTTCTAACCTGTGGTTACTAAAGTTATCTGCCAGTAGATAATACGACCGAAACGTCACGCTCACGTGGCAGTAGCTGTCACCGTGTTCAAAAGTGCATTAGAATTTACGTTAACCCACACATACGTCATCATGTCGTGGTGCGTAGACACAGGGGGGCAATTATAATTTGTTTTCCAATCACCCCACGAGATTCTAGAATCTTACGTTAAAACACTCGTAATTATTGAAGAAGTTCGTTACGATGTGATTTGGATTAATATGGCTCATTATGCGGTCCTGTTATATACCTGATTTGTTTATTTCTGATCTACAAGGTTTGTACAACACATCGTATACTTCGTAACAGTCTGAGAAACTGTCTTTTTAGTAAGCACGCTTCAATATCAACTTTACAACTGTGTGCATTGCAAACAAACGCACAAACATGCATGTTGTATATTTGTGTATCCCTTAATGCTTCTCGTAACAACAGCTTTCTGTAAGGTGTTGTTAATCGGTGGTTTTTATGAGGTCACTTTAGCTAGTTCTGTGTGTACGTAACACTAAATATCATGCGTGGGCCTAAATATACTCTTGCTTACTCAGGGAAATTGTTCCACGTCATAACCAGAAAATAAAATATTCCTAGCTTTTTGGGTTAACACTCTAACGGGTAAAGTAGGCAGAAAGAGTGAGTTAGAAACAGCAGTAAAAGCAGTTAAGAGGATAATTGTGAGACAGCAATTTTCTGGGGGTGTGGTGACGCAAGTTTTATGTATAAACTACAGCTTAGAGCCTCATACTTTAAGGGACGTCAACAAATTGAAATGTTCTGATTCTATTATTTTAAGTCCTTATCTGTTCCCTAGAAATGCATACCATAAACGTACCGGAGGTCATTTCAAGTGTAAACAATTAATATGGTTCCTACATTTTGATTTCTATCAATTTATTTTTCTGCTGTTATGAGACCTCAGAATCTTCAGGCCTTGTAAAATGTAGGGGGGGGGGGCATTAGTCTTTCATAATGATGCAAGGCTATGGAAACGTTTGACAAAGACAGCAGATATTTTCCTGATTAACTTATGGTGAAGTAAATAGTTAGGGAAAACAGATAATTTTGTAGCCTCCACAGCAAGGGGCAATGCTGACGAATTTCAGTCGTAAGTATTACATAAGAAGCATGTAACAGGAACTTGCTTCAAGACATTGTAAAACCAAGAAAATGTTTGACAGGGTGACTGGTCACAGACCGTCTGGATATACAGCTAGCTAACAGTCTGTCAAAGAAATTAATACAGGATTCCCTACGGTCCCCATAAAATATGTACTGTTGCTTTCATAACAATTTGAATATGATTTTAATGATTCAATAAAATGTCGTATACTTGTCACTAAACTAACAATAAAAATTCAGCGAATGTGAAAAGTGAAAGTAAGAATAATTTCATTATTTATAGGAGCAATTGGAACTGTCTCCAAGTCACTTAGAAAATATTTGTCCAAAATTCCGGGCGAAAACAACATCAGGGAACTGCAATTTTAGGATCTTCATATATCATTCGAAAGACGCTGTCGTAAAATAAAAATAACAATGACACTATATAATATATGTAACACGTATTAAAACAAATGTATTTCGGAAATAGCTGCTGCGCTATGTGCTTTAGGGACAAGTTTTGTCTTGGGTACATGGAAGTAAATACCCTATAAAGTGGTGAATAGATGGAATAATAATAGAAATACATTAACTTATACAAACTGTATGAAATTGACGAGAAATTACCAACTGCGATTAACTATTTTAGTAAACAAAATTAAGTTTTAAGACACAGGAAATTTAAACAGTCGAATATGAATAAAGTACGGCGCTCAATTTAACTTAGCTAAGGTTTCAGATATTGATATGTGTTTAGAACCACAAAACACGAACAAAAGAGAGAAAGAGAAAGTGAGGTTGAATACTAAGGGACACTGTATTAAACGCGGTCAGAGAAATGTATTTTGCAGCAATAAAAGTTTCTAGGATGTGTCTGTTCGCCCTCTGGCGAAGTTAAGTTGAAGAACGTTTGGCAATAGAGAACACTGAGTGATGAGAAGTGAACTTTATCAGGTTATAATTAACTATAGAAGTTAAGCTGCATCTTTAAGCATTTAATTGGAATTTTGATTTCTGATATAAGACTTGGGACGGCATTAATTCCTGGAAATTTATGGATGATCTACTTCAGAGCGACGTTTTGTTTATCCTAAAAGAAAACGCGCTTCTATTACGAAGACCATCTGGTTAATTCTGTTTATGTAAAAAGCTGTTTTTCTCTGATAAAAATAATCTAGTTACCTCAATCCATAAATGAGTTTTAAGTGACGAGCATAGGAAGTAACTCCCCCAGTGTAAGTTGAAGGAAACTCTTTCCTGTTCTTGTTCCCAATTTAACTTTTCGCTCCTTGTTCAGTCGATCGATTTGAGACAGTTTGGTAATAGATCCTTCACTCTAGCAATGCTTGTCTGACACAACCAGCAGCACACTTCCACATGATTCCGCCGAACCCAACCATTCACCATCAGAACACACACTTATTTAGACTTGCTGAAATGTCTGAGGCCGATTTCATTTTTTGTAATCGGATGTATACGTCGTCATTAGAGTTAGTTTTGGTATATCAGTTCCTCTGAACAAACCCCTAAAACGTTTCAAATTGTGAACTGGTAGTGCATAAACTCGTGTGATTAAGCTTAATAAGGAATGAATTTTAGATAAACAGGACAGGACAGTACAATGTGTATAATTCAAACGAATAAACAATATGAACAAGGTTAATTGCGAGACGTATGACGTATGTGTAGAAAATTAGGAGATGAGGAACGGCTGGACAGTTTAGAGTACAACAGAGTAAAGTAGAATAGACAGATATAAGGAAAACTTTCTTTTATTGTGAATAAATTTTAATAGAAACTGAAAAGAATTTCTCCTGTGCCAAACTTAGTTACAATGGTGTGTTCCAGTAGCGTTCATAAATTCCTTGCAAAAACAACATAAATGTGTGATAAAGATGTCAAGCCTGCGTACATTTAATCACTATCAATTCTAATTGGATTCCGGTAACATTTTCATGATGATTAATTAAGCTAACATTGTGACGATAAGAACCTGTCACTTTGGTTCGCACATATTACGCATAATTCATATTTTGCTTGATATATAAATTGAGTCTTACAGAATTTTTCAGAAACGAGGCACAAAAAAAAATATAGACATAGTTATGAGAAAGTAAGATATAATCTAATTGTTTATTTAGGTAATTAATATCCAATAAAATTTAAGTGTAATTTATGTAATATTATATTCAGCGTGAATAAGTTTGGGACAACATTTCCCGCCTAAATCATGGACTGATTCAAGAAAAATTCCGTCCATTTTCTCTCCAGGTTTATGTACAAAATTCACCGTAATGTCCAGGTGAATAACACTTAACAAATAGGGGAAGGAGTTGTCTGCTACTTGGAAAAATTACTTTGTAACCGAAAAATAAATATTAGCAATAATTAACTTCAAGTATAATGAGGTAGGCCTAATTTCAAAAAATAACTTTTGACTCTATGTAATGTGAACAGATTTATATTAATAAGTTATGTATTTTGGACACTGGGAAAACCTGAATCTAACTCCATATTTAATTTCTTGTAGTATATCTCAATGGTATAAGAAGACTAGTCACTTATTTCCGTTGATTTCTTACAATTACAGTTAATGGAGAACATATGAACAATTCATATGAACAATTAATCAATAAGGTACAAAAATTCGCAAGGCTTAATTTCTAAAACACGTGCAAGTCGATTTGATGTACATCTTATCAATCTTGTCAATTTATTAGAATACTACCCTGAAAAAAATTAAATCCTATATTTAATTTACTAAAACTTTCTTTTTCCTTACACTTCATCAAGAGATGGACTCACAATAAGCATTTTACATAATATTTACCATACTTACAAGAATTAATTTTGTGTAATTGAATTAATAATATCATACACCGGTCTGAAGGACCGAATTGATATAAATAATATTTAGAAAACTTGTTGCCAAATCAAATAAGACACCACACACCTACATTAAAATTGTAACTCGTTCATTCTCTTTAAGGAAATAACTGCTACATATTCGGAGAAAATTTGAAAACCCACAAATACAAAAAGAAATATTAATGAATGTTGCAGTGGCACATACAAATTTTCACTGTTTTTTAAACAGTTACAAGGAACACTTTGTTAAGCGTATGCGGTTATATTTGCATTGTAAGCTTGTTCCATCAGAATTTTAGTAGTTCAATGAAAGGAATTTGTAGAGATATTCGTGGTAATACGAGGAAATCAGACTTTTAATCGTGAAGATTACAAACACCACAACAAAATGACAATTCCTCTATAAATAATTCTGCTGCGAGCGAGATTTACAGACTTCAGCAAAAGCGCAGAAGACAATTCTCTGCTCCTTCACCGCCAGTCGTCAGAATGTAGTTCTGCGGAGTGTATTGCAAATAGAGAACATCACACAAAAGAAGTGTGCGAGGATTGTACCCGACGGGAACTCGTAAATGCCCAGAGGACCGCGCATATCCTTTAAGAATTCTTCTACCAAACGTACGCCTTTAGGGACACAGCGACTTCTATAATACTGTTGACAGTTACCCTAAACCTTTCACACGTAGGTACTGTATTTACAATAGGGATAATTAGTAGGATAAGAAATTACACATCAGTGGAAGAGATTTGTTAGTTAACTCAGTGCACGTGAAAGATAAAATTCATATATTTACACTTTGTGGATAAGTCTTCTAATTAGAGAAAACAGAATCTAGATCGAAACACCTGTCATCAATCATCACACAGATATGTATGTGCGGTCTAAATGAAGGGCCTGTACGTCGTTGCACTTTTTGAGTAATTAATCTATATTAACTTTCCACAAACTGACCTAAGCCTTTCTCTCTCTGAAAGAATCCAATTGAGTTGTTCAGTACGGTAGATCTTAAACAGAACGTATTTATTTTTATAACATTTATTTCTGTAGTGTCTGATATCTTTAAAACTGGTCCTTTTGAGATTAAGTCCGAGAATTGTTCTCTTGTTTAGCCAATATCTGATAAGTGTATCTTATGTAAAACTGCTACTGATAATAGCAGAAATAAAGCAAGCACTGCAACTTTTAATTTGCCCTCTGCGAATATCTAATTTTGGGAATACGGAGCTTTACAAGCTGTAAATATAATTTTAAATAACTTTTAAAAAACACATACTAATATTCCAGTTTTGTAGGTATAATATTCAGTGTGATACTAATATTTTGTGAATCTAAACTTCGGCAGACATGATTATTGTTCCATCACATTCTTCTATAACGAGATTAGCTACAAATAGGGAATCTTTCTCACTTCTCAGGAAATTAAAACAAGAGCATGACATCAAATGGAAGCTGTTTTGTAACTTATGTCATTGACGCAAAGAGTAGGCATTCGTACTTTGATAGTGGCATAAGATTTAATTCAATTTGATTCTATCCGATGACCTTTTTTTTTACTGTATTTCCTCTCCACTTTTTATTGCACTTTGTTGTGTTTCTTGCCTGATGATTCGTAATTTCCTTTCCGAAACTTATTTCCACATTTGCTCTACTTCAATCTACTCAATGTTTTAATCTTTCATTCGTTTCTTCTCAATTTATTCTACTATATCCATTTTCCTTTTGTGCACTTTCTTCCACTATTTCTCTTGTTGTCCATCATTCGCCACTCTCTTTGACACCTGCCTTCTTTTGTGAACCGAAGAAGTCCCTAGGGCAGACAGATGAGAACTACTTCTTGTGCGTGCAACAAGAGAAACAAATTTGTATGGAAGAATTGGGTTGTACAGTAGTTCCGATGTCCTGGCAGCCAACACAATTTAGTTGTATGCTGCTAGACACAAGTGTTCCTTTTGTGCTCAAGAAACTGCCTTTCGTTTGCAGAGACATAACACCGATCGCTGTACAAGCAAGAATGCACCTTCTGAGTTCCTTGTTCAGACGCCTATAGAGTTCCGCTAGGGATTTGGTTGGTTTCGTAGACGAAAACAGAACAAAAACGTGTGGAAATGAAACGATGGACGAGAGGAAAAGATTTTTAAAAAAGACACTTTTAGCACAAAAAATTGAAGGAAAATTGAAAATGGTAAAGTATGATATTTTGAAGGAGAGTCTAAGAAGTTGGACCGAAAATATGTACTGGTGTGTAAGGGCGATAGTGTATTATGGTGGTCATAATTTTACGTTATTCAACTGTACCCATTCTCCCACAAAACCTCTCTTTCGCTACCCTTCTCATCCCACCATTTGGTTTCCAGAATAAAATGACAGTTGCAGACACAGAATCTCCCAGTATTATAGCTACGTTTGCTACTTATGACACTACATTCAGACACATATATAGGCGACATGTAAACGGAACGATCATTATACGTAAAATATCCTAAAAGCTCTCTTTCACATACCAGAATTCTGTAGAGTTGACACAGTGTATGGTGTGATGATACCATTCACAGCCAAGTTTCATTTTTTCAGGATTACATAGATTTTGTCGTACGTATTCCTTACACTGTTTCTATGTTTTACGTTGCTACCTTATGGCTAGCACACACATGGTTTACTAATGTCTAATAAATAAATAAATATCGGCTGTCAATAACAAAGAAAAATCCTGCAGTTTTCTTGCTTCAATTGGAAGCATTACGTCACTCAGCAAAGAAAAGATAAAAAAGTGAAGTGTTATAAGGAATTCGAGTATAGCTCATAAATTATTATCTGATGAGCCTATTATTAACTCTATTTAGACTACATGACTTTATTTTCAAAAATAAAATAAGATTTACCACATATATTAATGTTCTGGAGTCGTGTGTTTAAATCATACGATAGAATATTAGTGTGAGATCTGTTTACTGTTTGGCATTATACATATATTATTGATTGTTGCTATTAATTCGATTTCACATTTGACTACGTATTTTCACAGTGTATTAAGTCGTTGGGTCGTGTTTGTACTTTAACCTTATAGCCGCTTCGGGCCGTTTCACACTGTCGACCGGTCGCTGAACGACCACCAGGTAGAAAAGCTAAGTACGAGCTTACACACGAGGGCGACCAATGGCCGCCGTCGACCAACAAGCAGTGAGCGACGCAGAGGAGACCAACGACCACGAGATACATAGATGGCAATCACGCGTTCACATTTCGGGCGACTCAGGCAGCGACCAGAGCTCAGAGAGGGGACATATCCATTGTTTCTTGTTTTCTCCCGTCTTGTTCATGTCACTCAAGTGATCAGTATGTCATGAGTTTTGATACTGAAAGATTTATTTCGGCTGTAGAGTCACGAAGAGCCATTTCGAACCTTGCATGTCCCAATTATGCAAACAGGGAGTTGAAAAAAGGGTGCACCCAATGTTTTCTACTACTCTTTTTCCTGTTTCTATTAGTGGAACGAATTTTTATTATTATAGTGATCTCCTCGACGTTCATACTGCTTGAATGCTTCCAAAGTACTGAGGATGAGGCCTCTGTCTGCGCTGGTCGCCCTGCTGGTCTCCTCGTTTGGTTGCTGATGGTTTTGGTCGTTCAGCTGAACGACCGGTCGACTGTGTGAAACGGCCCTTAGTGATAGAAACTTGGCTCCTCAGTAGGCACTCGACTCTCTCTTCTCGGGGTGTCAACGACATATAACTACGACAACTACAGGCTATCACTATTGCTGAATATTTTATGTTACGCTGAATGAAGATCCTTTATTTAGTTAAAGTTTTATTATATGCAGAACACTCTACAGATATTAACTTGCTACTAGGAGCAAGAATATAATTGTAGTTGAATTTCAGAATTGTGATGGACTCGAATGTTAAGCGCGCGACAACGATCAAAGTTTGTTGTGTTGTGCCAAACTGACGCGCTGTTGGAATTGTCATGTCCCTAGTTCGAAACATTAAAACTGTCACTTACATGCAACTCTTGCGTCTAATTGGCTCTTTCAAATTTCCTCCCTCACACTCCTTAAATTGCATGGTCCAGTAACATTCGTGTGCAGAGAGACATTGAACCATAATATCTAAACTGACTTTTGGCATACTATGGCCATAAATGTCAAACTGTGACACGTGGGGCTACACCCAATTCATGGCAAGTTATTGCTCATTAGTGTAAAAACCAAGACTTCCAGGAACCGAAGGTCCTAGCACATCTGTTTTTTAAACACTTAGGTAGATGACTTGAAATGGAAGTATCCATCCCTGTGCAACACTCCAAACAACACACACAGTTACAATTTTAAAAGGAAACCTAAAATAAATAACTGGGATACTTGGAACGACCCGTTCTTCAAGTGCCTGAGTATTGCGGGTCCCAACTTCTCGTTGGCTTGATTTATAGACATTCGGTAAGACTCCTTGGACGAGTGATCGGCCCGTCGCAAGGCCTCTACCCGTACAACGCAGCAAAACGCGGACAAACATCCATGCCTGAGTGGGATTAAAACCCACGGCCATAGTGTATAAGCTACACAAGGCCCACGTCTCAGAGCACGCGGCCACTGTGACGGCGACATTTCATTATTTATTCAAAATTTTATCTTTCTTGAACTTTCCAAATGGTGTATTCTAAAGCAAAGTTACGGTAATGAGCGTTTTCTTATTGTATGCTATTCTAAATAAAAATGCATTGTAAACTGAATAATTTAATATGCTGCATTTACATTTTGTTCATTTTATCATCCCATATTTAATTCTATGGTTCTTACGTGTTTCTAACATGGAGCATTTCATAATAAATTTTCTATCACTATTTGTTACGTGATTACCAGAGGCAAATTTGAACAATAAATGTTGTGTGTATGTGCGTAAAATTTACAAATTTTTAACCGAATTACGTCATTGAAAATTATTTTAAAAGCACCTGTTGCAATAAAAAGAAATTTCCTGAACATTTTACACTTAAGTGTCAATATAATGAACACAACTGACTGCGAAAAACCACCTAATTTTGTTTCTGAACACCACTGAATGATGCGTTTCATTTAAACTTAATAAAGTAAAATCATGAACAAGCACAAGAGCACATGAATGGGATGTGAAAGCAGTTTCATTTAATTCATAGGCATCAGTCACTCGGGTCCCGTTCTCTCAACACACACCGCTGACAAATTCAGTCTCGGTTAGCTACTGGGTACGCTACTCTCAGTCAACTACCACAGCCTCCTGCATCCCTCCTTACAGTTCCTCCTCCTGTTTCATTCTAGTTCATCTGCTTCCATGCTTTATAAATGGGACGCTGGATGAAGATAAATTTTTATCTACTGAGATTTACCATGAGGGATTCTCCAGTACACCTTACGTTGCAGGTACGCGGTTGTATTGGTCCGTTTTAGAACAGATAAAGCTGCATTTAGTACATACATACATATTTATTACATTCCATGGATCCATAAGTTAGTCAGATGACAATAGGATGTAGAATAGGTCATAATAATACAATACATGTTATACAAATACAAGTCATACTATTATATAAATGTCACAAAATACAGACAAAGGGTTCACATAAAGTAGAGATAAGTTACAAATAAATCCACCCATTATTTACAATAGATAAATCATGACTTACTTGTAAACATTATAAATTCATCAACAGAGTAAAAGGAGTGTGTAATTAAGTATCTTTTTAATGCTGGTTTAAATTGTGCCTTTTTATTTACAAGAATTGTGAGATTTGATGGTAGACTGTTGAGTGAGGTGACTTCGTCTTCATCTGGTTATGGAGGTAGCTGATCTATCTATAATAATTGTATCAACACTTATGTTGCATCAAGAACATACAGAGATCTGAGAATGTCTTTAGAAACTAAGCCTTTTATGAAACCAGAATTATTACTGAGATAGGATCCTCCTATTGCGCCAGATCCAGAACCAGTCGGAAAACAATTCTCAAATACCGCCAGTCTATGTAAATATTTTCTTAATGTCAGAAGACAATTTCATAGCCATAAAACCAACAAGAAATTTTCTGGCACTTAAGTTGTAGAGACTTATTTCCTTTCGTACCGCTTCCAAAATAAACTTCGTTAGTTTTGGTTGTTAAATCAACAGTCTTGACCTCGACATACTAAGTTGTAATCTTTACCAAATATTGTTACGGTGACCAAATAAAATAGAACTAATAAACGGGAATAATATGACGTAATAAAAATATTTATATTATACATCATAAATAAAAATAGTACTTTAGATGTTAGTAGTTGTAAGATTATACAAAATTAGGTATCGAAGTAACAGTGGTCCAAAAGTTGATTTTATTTATTTTTCTGAAGGTAGGATCTACTGTCAGAGCCTCGTGTAACATAAACAAACTTTTTGGTTCCACAAGACAAGGGGAGGTTTTGACTAGATGAGCAACAATTAGCTTATCAATGAGAACTGACGAAAATTCCATCACGGGTTAATGTATAGAACGTTTAACTGGATACCAAGTTCTGCTGGTACTGAAATTCATTTAGCTACAACTGTTAATGTGGCTGAACTAATAAATGCCCCTATCACATAACTGGAAGAACACTCCAGGTTATGTCCTGCTAATAATCATCAGATGCATTAAAGCGGAACAGACATTTTATCAGCTTTAATCTTGGTTTGTATTAGGTAGAATATAATAGCCGGAATGTGTTTATTTATAATCGGTGTTAACTCTTTTCTAAGGCCAGAATTCTCATTCTAGAGACTTTTTCTGTTGGCACATCCTTCCTAGGGGCTATCGATCGGTCAGTCAGTCAGACACTCAACTGACCACAAGAGCGGAGAGTCTTATCCGTGACCGGCATCAAATTAATACATCCTTCTGGTGGAGTTTCCATGGATGGAGAATGTGTTTCTCCTTTCAGAGCACAATATGCATATTCGTTAACTACAAGATTTTGTTGCCCCAACGAGTATTCGACGGTCTTAAAGTTATATTCCACGCGTAGAAAATCATGCTACATATTCCGTCCATGTATTTCTCCTTTAATTACCCGTCTTACAAAGACCAGGTATTGAAAATTATGAAGCTGAGTAACTAATATGAAGATGGTTGTCTTCTGGGATGTTGCACCGTGTATTATGGTCCCTATAAACCTACGTTTCAGAGGAGCTTACTACATCCATTATCCGCGAGAATAATTTTAAGAAATAATTGCAGAGTATTTAGAACAAAATTATTTAAATCAAATTCAATAGTTAGATTCCAACATATATTTCATGAACACTAACACAGACATACTGGCATAAGCGAATAAATTTGTGACATCAACAAATTACGAAAACAAACCGCAACAAAACGCGAACGTAACGTGAAGTAACGTCACCAAACTTTAACCCAACCTAATTCCACAAATTAATGTAACACACATAAATATATTAGGTGGGCAAGACATGTAGTAGCATGGGGAATGTGAGAATTGAATACAATATTTTAGCTTTAAAGTCTGAACAGTAAGACCTCTGCATAGATGAAAGAATTATATTAGAATCTTTAGCAAAAATGTTTAGGGTTGGGCGGGTGTGGAATGGATTCATCTGATTCGTGATTGGACCCGGTGGGTGGCGGGATCTTGTGATCAGAATAACGAGCAAACCGGTTCCATAAATGGCTGGGAATTTCTTGACTGGCTGAGCATAGGAATACCTTGAAAAAACAAGATTTTTTCTCATTCCGTAGAGTCTAATAGAACTGCATCGAACCTTAACCGAACCCAAGGTTAATTTTACATAAAGAATAATAAGCAAAACGATAAGAAGTGTGAATACGCGCGTACATAGGATTATCGACGAGTGCATAAGTACCGAGAGAAACACGTAATTCCCGATGAATAATTTACCGAATATATTAGACTTCGTTGAAAACATGGAGTCTACGACGAACCCAAAACACTCCCATACAGTAGTCTGAGTTGCCGACAATGCTGAAAGTATATGTTGACATGTGTACGATGCCAACGATCTACGAAACCTGTCAAAATTAACTATTGAAAGGTAACTGTATGTACCACCTTCTTTAACAGTCAGTAACCGGCGTCTTATATTTATGGGTTTCGTATGATTTTCACAATAAAATTGATATACATAATTGTGGCGTGTTGTGTTTTCTTCGCGGTACGGCCTAAATTCTTAAATATTATTTACACGAGTTTCAGCTTCAAAGGGATCTGACACTAGAATACAATTTGAACTCTGTAACTTCTAACATCTGAAAGAAAAGAAGTGATATTGACCTGTGCAAGCTCAATTCTACTTTGTTGATTAAATTTCATTTATCTTTTATTCTTTCCCGCAACACATCTACCATAGTTTTCCACACCCATATCAAGTTTCACCACGAAAGGAGTTTGTTGGTACACGTGCTTGTGGACTGGTCACGCAAGCAAGGTGCATTGATTACTCTGAGAGGAGAACGGATAAAGATTTCTCCCTAGTGTGACCATCTCTCTAGTTCTCTATAGCGTGTATTCAAGCTTTAGATGTAGCAATCCAATGTCTCCCTTTAGGCGATCAGTACTCTCCAGTAACACTCAGAATTCCACAATGCCGCTAGTTGGTTTTATAGGTTTAAATTCAACCGGTGATATTATTGCAGTTAATACATGGAACGAATATATGAAACACATATATAACAATATTAAAATAATACTCTCAACTTAGTAGTGCTGTTCATCTATGTATATAAGGACATAATCGTAGTCAAGTATAAATTTAGTTTAACAGTTATTTTCTAAACTTTAAAATTTATAGAAGAAATCTAAACAAATATATGTACAGGCGACTTCTGTCAACTCATTCAACGTTCTCTGTGTTTAATATTAACTAACACAATAAAATTATCAGCGTTGGAAAGAAATAGTATTTCAGAAGAATTAAAATCTTCGCGCACCATAGTGAACCTTCAAAACTGCAGGTCTGTATTAATTCTCTGTTTCAATTACTCCCCTCTAATGTACCGTACTTAATCCACACTCTCACACAAGTGCGAGTTTGTATATATGTTTACCATACAAATTATCATGTGTGTGTGCGTCAGTATTAAGAGCTCCGGTCTGGCTAGCAGTACACCGCCAGGCCACTAAAATTTTTGGAATAAATAGAAACGTTTTATTGTATAACACAACAGCGGTGTATTATTACAATATACTACTAAATTACCTTAGCACTGTGTGTGATTTTAAGGGGATATAGTAATATTTCATTTTTACACGTCCTG
This sequence comes from Zootermopsis nevadensis, assembly GCF_977971745.1. Lineage (NCBI taxonomy): Eukaryota > Metazoa > Arthropoda > Insecta > Blattodea > Termopsidae > Zootermopsis > Zootermopsis nevadensis. The sequence continues at coordinate 8,629,519 of NW_028259145.1, forward strand.
TATTATAGAGCAATATTTATCATTACAGTGTGTATGTTTCTAAGGACTTTTTACCAAAACGGCCTTATTTATAAAAATTGTATCCTCAGAAGTTAAATTGTGTGTAATTGCATTAAATAGTTCATTCAGTGAGCTCCTAAAAATACTACTTGTTTATAAATGCAAATGAACAGACAAAAATTTAAAAATATAATTCCGAAATACCCGTACAAATGGGGGGATCGCATGGTATGTACGTTAATTTCTACAGTTCGAGAAAAGCATATAATATTAAAAAGATTAGGAATGTAAAATCCTAACCGAAGTACATTCCCTCTGCATGCGTTCTTTGCAGCTTGACTTTCTGAAGGATCCTAGTTTTACTAGCGTACAAAATTGCACATCTCTGACGTCAGTCACAATTTTCCTACAAGTCGTTGCAAAAATTACTAATATAAAATGTAATAAAAATCCTGAAAGCGATTCTCGAGTTGTTTCGTGCGGACGAACGGACAGCTAGGCATGAGGTCCCTATACGTTTCAGCTGTTCTACGTCGTGAAAATAACGCACGATTATAAGAGTTCGTGGAAGGAAACACAGAGCCAAGGACGTACAGCGATATTTAGTTATGAATAGCAGCGTAATATATTAATATTTTATTCAATTCTGATAACAGTATCGGTTAAAAAAATGAAACACAACCCAGTCGCACATATTGTATTTTTAATATTCATTAATCCGTTTCTAAGGACTTTATTAAATGTGGTCTTTCACCGCAAAACTTCCTCATTATTTATTTAAAGACGGCAGAAAATAATAAGTAATCAAAATTACATTCACGAAGAAATTAAAAGCGTATTAAATTAGATAATTTTAGTAATATTCAGTTCTGAATCTAATTATCAAAAATAAATTAATATTTTACCTATTGTTTTGTATTGGCGTATCACTGATTTCTTACCTTGAAGGAAGACCACAAATCGAGCTTTTTAAACAGTCGCTAATGAGAATATTTGGACGTAAGAGGGAGGGACTATACAGGTTGAGTCAGAAGTATGTTTACAAATTTCGTGTGAGTGTTTCAGGTTCAAAAATAAGAAAAAAATGTTCCTATGAACATGGGGTCGCAAATGATTCATTTTCGAAATAATAGTCAAAAATAAGTTTCAATTAATTGACTTTATATCAAAGTGAATCCAGCTTCCAGGAAAGATTTTCAATGAGCATTTGGGCAGGAATTGTTGGCGACATGCTTATTGGTCCACACATGCTTCCATCATATCTAAAACGACCTTCAGACACTTGTCATGTCTCCTTGAAAATGTACCACTGAATACAAGAAGACAAATGTGGTTTATGCACGACGGAGTCCCAGCACACTTCTCCCGTCGCATCAGAGATCATCTCAATGAACAGTACCCTCAGCGATGGATTGGGCATGATGGCCCAGTAGCATGGCCACCGAGGTCACTGGACCTGACTCCATTGGACTTCTATCTCTGTGGTCACTTGAAGTCCATCGTTTATGCAACACCCATAAACAATGAAGACGACCTATTGGAACGTGTGCAGAAAGCGTGCCAGATGATTCGAGGAAACCCTGGTGTGTACGAACGAAATCGTCAGTCTTGTGTACGTCGTGCTCGGGCATGTGTGGAGAATGGAGGAACAACCTTTGAGCATCTGTTATAAAGGAACATCCCTGTCCTTATACTTGGCTATAAAGGCAAACATTGAAAATTATTTTTGGGTATTATTTCGAAAATGAAATATTAGTGACCCCATGTTCATAGGAACAGTTTTTTCTTATTTTTGATCCTGGAACACGCACACGAAGTTTGTAAACATAATTCTGACTCACTCTGTATAAGATTCTTGAGAAAATTACTTAATGAAAACATTTTAAATTTATACACTTTTCGAATATTATTAGGGCCTTCAAATCAAAAAAGGTATGTGTGTTCATATGGGAGTAAGATACGTGCATATAATTTTTTTATCGTACAACTATAGGGAAGCCATTACTTTGGAGATCAGATAGGAGGTTACTATAACAATTCATCTTAATTTATCTCAAAAATGGATTATACTGACTCAGGCCATGGTCCAGTAACGGGCTGTTGTATATACGGGAATGAACTTTCATTTTATTAAATAGTACCAATCTAAGCGACTTTCTGTAAAGGATTAAGGTTTCTAAAAAAAGATAACACTTAAGTATTAACACAATATGTATACATTTTCTAAGAAATATAAATGACATATCTTTATATGGTAAAAGCTATGAATTGTATGCAGGATATACCAGGGTCCAACATGTGTCAACACACTGACTATTACGACGGAGAGTTCGTAGTATTCTTCGGTAAATCTAGGCGAAAGCTTCCATAGCACCTTGGAATAGGTTAGTGTCGGTTCTTGACCAATACTTTCTACTTTAGGGATCGTTTTCGCTCGACGACAAGCAGCTATATCGATTAACACAATGTCCTTAATATCCTACGATCCAACCAAGATGTACTCCCTTCAAGGAGTGGCTGAAAAATCCAATTACTTTGGTAAAGGGGTAGTATGGCGAAACCAGATATCTGTAGGAGCAATTTTTTAAACCTGTAGAATGTTAGAGAAAAATAATGGCTTAAAAGTTCTTGCGGGAACTGTGTGCTGGTTCTCGGAACATTTTCTCTCGACTTTAAAGTATACCGTGTAAACTCTGTGTACGTCAGAGCCACTGTAGTTTTCTCAAAGAGTTCCGCTAACTACTGTTCAAAGTACTGCTACAAAGTCTTTCATCCACAGCAACGACACGTGGAAACACGAATTGGTTTCTCTCTTGTAAATATTTAAATACTTAAATACAAAAACGTATATATCTCTGCTTGTGTTTGCTTATGTTTTAGTATAAAACAGTAAACTCTCTGTTACCTGGGGTAGTTTGAAAATATATTTACTAGACAATCGCAACCCTTGGCAATGAATAAAATAAAATAAGAACACGCAAATGTAAAAAATACGTATTTTTTTAAATTAAATACTTTATTAAAATGTTTAAAATTTTTATAATAACGGAAACGATTTTATATAACATCTAATACAGTACATATTAACTATTTCTTAACATATTCGAATGGACAGTAATAACGTTTTATTGTCGTAAACGTCAGGTTCAAGTAGCAACTGATTTATGCTAAGACGTTAAAGAATATGCTGCTCTCATATTTATACCCTAAACGTTCCAACATTTACAACAGATTTTATAAATTAACTTTCAATTTTTGTTTAAAGTAGATAGATCCCGGTTAATGCACCGCCGGATTATCTGGAATCTAGTGTATTACTAATTTGGGCGGTATGGGTCCCAGATGTGTTGCCGACGTTTGGAACACTTGAACACTATTATGAAATATAAAACAGGAATAGAAGAATGGATGCTGAAACAAAAATAAATTAATGATGAAGAATGTTTCACATCGAGTGTGTATCCATGACCACAGCCCAACCTTGTAATATTAAAGCCATGACATGCATAAGGGAAATACGAAATTTATTCAAAATATGTACCGAGAAACTTGAATGAAAGTCACACAAATCTGAAAAGCACTAATAAGATTACTACGTTTTGGGTTGTGGCGCCATGTAATCTGGTAGAAGCTTTCAAAAGCTTTCAAACGCTTTAGAGGTCCTGTATGCCTCCATCATCAGAAGGCGTTGGTAATCTACCAGAATACTCGGCGCTACAACCTAAAAGACACCCATTTTCGTGCTTACGGCCGTAAGAACCTGAATTTTTACTGAAATGCACCACGTTAATGAATGACAGGAATTTGTTGAATAAATTACAGTCAGAATTTTTATTGACGTTATATCTTACTATAGTATACCAGAAGCGCTATATTGTATAGAAAAACGCAAACAGCAAATTTAGGCCATGTTTTTATAAATCCAGACACGCTACAGCTTCGTTTTGTAGTTATTTATTCAAATTAAGTGATACGTAATGAAGCATTTGAAAGGGGTCTATAAGGGAAACGTTTGAATGAGGCTAGGTCGTGTGTGGATCTCCTCAGCCACAGTCACCAGCACCGAAAATTTGATGTGTGTTTGAGTAGTAACATCCGGTTGTGGAGTTTTCATGTCAGCCAACTGAGATGGGATGATTAATTTCGAAGGTAGGATGATGGAGAGCGGGGGGTGGGGGGGGGGACTGATCCTGTCTCTTTCAAATGAGTGATGGTGCGGTCCAGTGATTGAGCAGGGGGTGAAACAGAAAAGCAGTCCATTACCAAGCTGAGGAACGGACCAATACCACTGTGCGTTTCGTGGCTATTATGATCGATGTTATTTGTGATTTTATTCAGACACAATACAGCACGTGCATCCAAGCGGAATGGGTTGAATATCAGAAGTTCTTAGTACCTGGAATAACTCTTACTCAGATATCATCTATTGACTTTAAATACGTAAAAACCGCTTAAATTTAAGAACATAATAATAATATTTCAGTCCCTATGCGTTTTCTTCTGTCTTACATATTACTTCGAATAAGTGTCTTCGTGATATGTTTCTAAACAATATACGACTAACAGATAATTTAGAATCTCACAGAAGGAAGTATAAAGATGGTTGTCTTCTGGACTGTTGTGCTGGCGATCTTCCTGATGACAGAGGCAGCAACAACTTCTGAAACGTCTGTAAACTTCTACTACATTACACAGCGTGACAACTCGGAGGACAGCTATCTTAAATGCAGGGCTAATAAAATTTAATGAAAAAGGAGATTAACAGAGGGAATCTTTTATCTTCAACATTATTTACTCAGACGTTAGATTGATAAGAGTATTTCGACTACAGGCTCAGGTTAGACATATAGCAGTTCATATAATTTAAAAAATATATAAACGAAATAATTTTATTCCCTTGTATTTTTCTAACGAATTCCATTTAAGAAAAAACTTGTGTGAAGTTTCTACTTTTACGTAAACCTTCCTAGCTCCGATGGGGCATTACCCGTAAAACTGAAATGCAATTAAATTTTTCGCACATGGCCGCCATGCTATTAATCCACACTCTACAACAAATTACCTTCGAAAAAGTTACATAATTTTAAATATATTTAACCAAACTTCTCTCAAGTTCCTGTCGTCCCTTTTAGTGACGAGAATATAGCTCCCCAGCACAGATATTCGACATGATATTAACTGTTTAATGTAGACAATGAAAAAGTCGAGATGGTCCCCATTAGAAAAATTCCGTATCAATTTCTGTGAAGATCGGTCAACTGGGTTATAAAATGATGAATGGAACACAATCAAACAGCAGGTTGGTCTCGTAAACTAAAGTTTCTCATATCGAAAGGAAAGTGGGCTAATGTATCTAAAGATATTATGAGCATTTCAAATACATTATAGGAAATATACTAATAATTATGTAATACTACACAACTGCACACTGAAACATAATGATATGATATTTGTCGGCATCAACAATTAAATATTTCAATAACCAAGACAAACCATATTTGCTAAACGTGAAGACTGTAACTATTTTTTTAATTCTGCTTCTAAGTTTGTGTGAAATACCTTTAATCATTTTCTTTTTGTTCAAAAGTTTTACCTATACAGAAATCGGAAAACATTACGAATCTTAATGTAAGTGACAATCTGTTTCATTTACACGCTTGGAGTCTTTCGAGCTACTTTGCACCACGTTCACAACGTCTGAGCATAAATCTCCGTACTGAGCACGTTAGCTAAAAGATGTTCATTTGTCGTCCTGAAGTGCTACAATTTTATTAAGTCGCATCCAGACTGCTCAGTATGTGGATAGTGAGTCGGTAACCGACCTCCATAAATAATGTCGGTTTCACTCACCAGTTCCCAAGCAGCGCGATCAGTCGAAAGGTTCGCTACATTGTCGGTACAGCTGTCTGTGCACATTGGCAAAAGTCACTCTGAGTCCCTGTAAAATTAATACGAGTGTCTGAACGCAGCTTTAGAGCCACAGACTATCATGACTGGTTGGTTTCTTCGTCTACATAGCCCTGTAATGTTATATCCCAAAAGTAAATTTAAACAGGTCATAAAAACATTCATCCGAAAGTTGTCTTGATCTCCCTTTTCATCATATTTGGCGATAAATAATCTCTATATATAACACATTACATATATTCACAATAAATCAATTATAAAAAAGTATATACGAGGTGCGATCGGAAAGTTTAAAGACTGTGTCAATAGCGGGCGAACCGGATGTAGTACGAGCTTCTGCTTTTAGGGGGTGCGGCCTACATTCATAGTGAATCATTGTGCCAGCCGGCATCATCAAATTAGCATTTGTTTCTTAGTAACGGGCGTTTTGGTAGTGCATTACACCGACCCTCCTGCGATTTCGGAATGGCGTGTGCATCAAATTTTGCCAAAGACTCGCCAAAACGGCTACGGAAACCTATGAAATGCTAAAGCAAGCATTTGGGGAGTCCGCAATGGGTCGTGCACAAACTTTTGTGTGGAATTCACGATTTAAAAATGGCCGAACCTCTGTCGATGATGACGAGCGTTCTGGACGACCATTTTCGAGCACAACGCCCGAAAATGTTACGAAGATTCGGCAGGCCATTCACGAAGATCGACGTCGTACCATCAACGACTTGTGCGACATTGTTGGGATAGGCTGTGGGACCTGTCAGCTGATTCTAAAGGAAGAACTCCACATGCGACGCATCATGACAACGCGCCAGTGCACACCGCCCTCAAAGTTCGGCAGTTTTTGGCCTCAAACACCATGGCCGTCATCCCGCACCCTCCTTAGCTCCGTGTGACTTCTTCCTCTTCCCAAAGATGAAAATTCAGCTTAAGGGAAGGAGATTTGAGACGATAGAAGAGATTCAGGCAGAATCGCAGATGGTGCTTGACAGGCTGACAAAGAAAGATTTCCAGGGATGCTTCCAGGCTTGGCAGCGGCGCTGGGATCGTTGTGTTCACTCCCAGGGGAACTACTTCGAGGGTGATAGATGAATTTAATACCTGAGATAAGTGTACGGGTTTTTATAGGCGCAGTCTTGAAACTTTCCGATCGCACCTCGTATATGTACCTAACAGAGAGAAAATAATAAGAGGATAGAACAAATTATATTAAGTCTGAGGTTGGAAGTTCTTGCAACGATAATGATGTAAATGTCTTCACTCTCAGTTCTGCAGCCGTGCAGTTTTGCAGGCTACACGGCGTTAAATTCCGAATACAAACGATATATTAACAAGGAGCGCCTATGTTCCTACTTTACATCAAATATTCCTTAAAGTGAACAAATTAAGGAACATAATGTGGGCTGGATATGCAGCAAGCATGGGAAAGTACATTCATACAAAATTTCAGTCAGGAAAGTCTGAAGAACAGAGACAATATTGGATGCCTAAAGGTAGTGCAGTATACATTTTAAAGTGAAGATGGCTTTCTTCTGAATTGTAACGCCGTGTACTCTGGTAGGCGTTTAGTAACGTTTCGGAGGAGGCAGCCACGACCTCTGAAACGTCAGCGATGTAAACCAGAAGACAGCCATCTTCATACTCACCGCCGTAAGAACCACAAATCACGAATTTAAAATATAACTTAAACGAATGGGGTGTGGATGTGGATTTAATAATCCAGGGTAAGGTCCAATGTTGGGATGTTCTGAACAAGATAATAAACCTTACGGTTCGGATATTCTTAGAACGCTCAGTCACTGGCAACTTCTCATGAATGTCTTTACTCCACACAGTTGTATCAAATGCCAAGATTATAAAAATTCTGATAATGATAATGAGCGCCCAAGACACGATGCCAGAGGAATATCATCATACTTAATATAAGATGATATTCAGGCATTTACCACAAGGAAATGAATAAAAGTAAGAAAATTGTTATATATGGAAACCGTTTTTTAGTCAAGTTTAATACAAGTTGGTTCATCTGCAAAGTTTTATGTAATTCAGTCAAGATACTTATTTATGTATGTGTCACAAGCCGACGTAGAGACATTCATCCTTTCACGAACAAAAAAGAATTGACTAAATTATTTTATTACTTGTAGTACTGAATCTGTAATGTATTTTAGTATGAAACAATGTACTGAAAATTCAGAATGGTACTACATATATTTGGCGGATAAAATGGTATTTATATGGTCCAGAACAAACCTGGAATTCTAACGTAAAATGTTATAAAAACAATCCATTTCTCACAAATGCACGGAGCTCTGAACAATTCGAAGCTTACATAGAATTATTCTCCATGACAGGAATTAAATTGATACTGTAATTTGTTTGCGTTATACGGTATGCGTCAATGATGCCGGGTCATATGAAATGCTTGAGCACTTGAGCCTCTTTGGCCCACCACCCAATAATGTTTTACAGTGAGGATGTAGGTATTACACGTAAAATATGAAGTTTCTCCTACAATAAAAGTAGGAGGAAAGGCACAACCAATACGCTATAGACGTTAGTATAGATAGATTAATGGTACAGCTTTATAGACATATATCAAATTTATTACGCAATTCTAAAAATTACTTTTACAAACAAGGTGAAGGAAATCCAGAGTATTCAGAAATATTATTATTTTTAAAATCACGTATGTTAGATATGTTTGTAGGTAGTGTAATATACCAGTTCTTCCCCTACCTGCAAAATATAAGTACCAACTAACTCCTGGGAGCCAAGTCGTTCTCGAGAAGCTAATAGTATCACAGAAAACCAAAAATTACTTACTTTGGTTTGTACTATGTTGATAAGAACACGAAACTTGTACCTGTACTAAGCCATATAAATCCAGCGAACAACTTCTCACCCTGTTTCATTATTTAGATCAATTTTGATATTATCATCTCATCTACACCTACATATGCTAAATGTTCTCTTCCTTCGTGCTTCCTGAACAAAATGTTGTTCGCATTTATCGTCTCTCGAGATGAAGCAGTTATTAGATCACTAACGTAGAAAACATAATAAAATGTTTTAGGAGATTTCAGCAGAAAAATGAAGAAGGAAAACATATCGAAACGGAGAATTGGGGATGCTAATATACACGAAACTAATAATGGTAATGGGTTTAGAGTATAAACCTTTGCCACATCAAATGGGGTAGTTTCAAAGAGACATTGGAAAATATTTGGACATAAAATGGTTGCAATGTTAGAAAAAATTGATACAATGGTTTATTCAGGATTTCTGTAATTTGGACTAATCAAATATAGTTAGGATCGTAAAATTAAGTGAAATCAGATGGACGGGTCATGCGGCGCGCATGGAGAAGACGAAAAATACAGAAAAGACCACTTGGGAGACCTAGACGTATATGGGAGAATAATATGCAAATGGACAGTTGGGAAATAGGGATGGACGTCATAGACGGATTCATCTGACTCAGGATAAGAAATGGAGGCGGGCCCTTGTGAACACGCTAATAAACTTTCTGGCCTAACTTCTCAAAAAGCACTGAGCACCTTGGTTTTACTCAATTTTTTATCGCGCCTATTCGTCGCCTGTAAAATATTAAAATACAAAATTTGTAATTTAATATTTAGATAAGCTGAACGATTATTTTTAAAAACAGTTCGGAATGTAGAAAAATATCAAATAGGAACTTAAAAAGTTTTATGGAAATCTTTTTTTGAGAAGAAATTGTTGTTATTTGTATATTTTGCGCTACATTCATAAATAATAACAAAATTTGTGGTCATGCGTTCTTTCAAAATATGTCACTTTCCTCAACTTTTAATCGATTAACAAGCTATATATCCATAATTACTGTGAATGCACAGAATTAATTTATTGTCATAGAGAGAGAGTTTTATTAAATTCCGTGATGCATAAAACAAACATTTTACATAATCAGTACTTTTGTGTCTGCATTTATGTCTGTTTTTTAAAAGTACGTTGCACTCAGGCATGCCACTTAACGAAAATGAGCAAACAACTGATAAGAGAGAACGCTATGCACACAAACAACAACTGACTTTGAAATTTTATTTATTAATGATGAAATCCTAACAAAACAGGATGATACAGACAGAAACATTACAGCTTCGTACTTATATACTACACCGGTAAAAACCTAACGGTGTTTCAGTTATTGTGAAGTTTTTGAATTCAGAATACCGATTGTATGTCTGTAAGAAGTTAAACGAACGCTAGGAAATAAACCACATCAGCATAACTGATTCGTACATGTAAGCTAGACCATCATTACTTCAAATGACTACAGTAGCTTAATACAATTCAATTTAATTTAACGGAATGAATTAGAGTGCATTTGTCACTTTAAGCACAACGTTTTCGACCGTAGCAATTAATACCATAATTTAAATCCCGGAAAACAAAGACCGTTCTGTCAACTTTAAATTTATTAAATCCTATAAGAATTACACATCCATCAAGATGAGAATTGTATAGCTCGAAATTAAACCAATGTGTTAATTTCTCAGTTTTGTCCCTTTCTTTCCAGATTCCACTACGTCATTAGTGACCCAGCAGCCCACCACTCCCAGTCTAAAGGCGCCGCTTGAGCCCCCAAACGAGGTGGCCACTAGCATTCCACCGGTGGTCTCCGCCCATCAAAAGACAGAAGCACCAATGCTTGGTTACATCTTCGACACTCATTCAAATCTCAATAAACACCATCACCACGATCATAAATGGGGACCACACTTCGAAGAAGTGGAGTTGGGTGCCAATGCTACCAACATGACCGTCCAGGTTGGAAATACTGCCAACCTCAACTGTAGGATAAGTTTCTTGCAGGATAAAACGGTGAGTTAATTTATCATTTCGTTATTATTATTTTTTTTTGTTTAAGAATCAATGTAAAAGCAGGCATAAGACTCATGAAAACTCTTTCAACTGAAGTGAATTATATGGTGCGGAAGGCGGTTAATATAATGGCGAAGGAAACTAATCATTATGATACTTGCATATTTTAATATAAAATTTATCTGCACATACTACTCTCAACAGTCATACCAGACTTATGTACTGAAATTTATTTAAGAATATCATTACAATTTTCCATGTGTGACTGAAAACTATAAAATGTATTTTGTATATAAACAGGAAAATATTGCGAAAGAAAATTAGTTTAAAGCAATTAATTTTATACTGATATACTTCATAATTAGTCAGCATAGCTTCAATGCACTTGGAAACGAATAATATTTCCATTTCTTCGAAGAAAGAAATTTCCTGAAAACTTGTTTGTTGGCTTTCAAACAGTTTTGATTTCCATGTGGTTTGAGAAACTTAGCAGTGTACCTTTGCTCAAAAGTTACATTTGTTTCATAAAAATACTTTTCTGGAGATTGTATGTCCTGACGTTTATACACACACACACACACACACACACACTCACACATACACACTCACACACACACACTCACACACACACACTCACACACACACACACACACTCGCACTCATATATTTTCACTGTTCCTTAGCAGCAGAAAATATATGCCAATTTCGCATTGACTAATTCCCAAATCGTGACGGGCCGCATAGAAATGTTGTGATCACTGCATGTGGCCCACGGGCCGCTTACCCTGTGTTATGGCAACCAAATCGAGGATTACGTGATGGGCGGGGTGATGTAGGTCACATGGAAAATACAAGAAACACACACGAAATATCAGTCAGCAAAGAGGCGACTAGGAAATCTCGAACATATTCAGGAAGATAATATTAATCGGGTTATTAAGTTTAGAGATTAAACATTCTGAAGAATAAACTAACAAAACTGTCTAATAAAGTTTCTCAACGCGGTTCCTGAAGAGAATATCTAGTATATCTAGAAACAATGAACATTAGTAGGTGGATTAATTTTCGTAGCCAGAGTTCATGCACGTAATATTCCCAAGTTACAGATTATTAGTTCATAGCAGAGAAAGAACACGATGCTTCTCGAAGACAAATATCAGTTTTCTTAATGCTGTTTAATGAAATAATATCTTGTTTATTCTTATACAAGTATAAAATTCACTAATGCACTATGTGGGCAAAATGTGGAAAGAGAATGTTTGCAGGCATTAAGTAGACATTGGTTTTTGAAGGATTATCGGACATTTTCATTCGTAGTCCTCCTGCACTGATCACCGCAGACTAAAATAATACATATTATGTTATAATATTAGAATACAATTTCAAAATACTTCCCCTAAGTTTATGCCATATTGAAAAAAATCTGTGTTCAGTAGGTGAGATTTCAGGGACATTTCGGTTAGTATGAAGTTGGATATCTTCTGGGTTGTTACGCCGTGTAATCTCGTAGAAGTTTACTGACGTTTCAGAGGTGCTTCCAACCCGGAAGACAAACATCATTCTTGTTATCAGTAGTTAAAGAAATCGTCACGACACATTTTATAAAGTACTTTATCGAAACTGATATCTGGGCAGAGAACTAGTTCACTACTGTAGTGTACATAGTCAGTATTTACGTAGCAACGCATCTTGTAGTACAGCTCCCATAAATAATACGATTATCCTTATCATAACACTTACCTCTTATTAGTATCTTCACAGCAGTGGGTGTTACGTGACAAAGAATATATGACCAAGATCCGTATACAAAAGTACGCAATCTCAATTAGAGAAACAGCTAGTAATTAGTTGTTTCAGAGTTGATTACATCAATCATTAGCCATCCGGTCGGTTTAATTTCTTAAAAAATACTGCGGTTGGTAAGACCACGGCCTCATGGGAAGTTTGGTGTTACGAAAACTGCAATTCAGTTTAGTCTCACAGAAGCCTCAGTTAGCTGTTCTGTTTTGAAACACAAAATATATTCTGAATTACATAAATGTATTTTAAAATTAAAATATAATTAAGAGATGGGCGACGATACTATTATGCAAGATTCAATATGCTTTAGAATATTTGTTTAGCCTTGTCTCCCAGCAGTTGTGAATCTTGTGGTGTACAATACACCGATTTGTTCTGGGAACATAAATTTAAAAAAGCACGAATACTTTAAATCCGAGGATCGCTACATGCTGTTACTGGTTTTCGTAACGCTTTCAGTTCTCATTATTTATCAGTTAATATATAATAGTTGCATTATTAAAAATAATGAAGGAGCTTTTCAAATATCGAATTTTTCCATTATGCGGACTGAGGCTGAATGAAAAGTAAAATACGCAAATTACAGAACATGTGACACAATGTAATTTACCAAGACAGTCTGTTGAAAATACAAATATGTATATTTTGTATTCCCATTTTTCTGGACTTCATCATTGTTCACTGTTCTAAAATATTACACATTGTACTTGTATAGATTGGGAAAAGGCTCCACTCATCAAGATCGAATAGAAAATCTTCAAAAATGATGAATGACCACTGCCCCATTCTGTATTATGTATTGTATTATTATTAATTATTCCAAATCCTTTTGTCATCTGGTCGACTTGTGGATTCATGAAATGTAAAAAATATAGGAGGATGGGCGAAAGATAGCGCCCCTATATTTTGGATGCAGGCTCTGCCCCCGTTTTCAGGTGAAAATTACTATTGTACCCAAGAGAGAAGGCTAGTCTCAACTGTATATAGGTACTTTCATACGAAGACGGAAGCAGAACCAGGTTCCGAAACGTATTAACGTTCTTTCAGAATATGGAACGATGGATGAAGTCTAGAAAACGGCAGAACTGAATTTAATACACTGCTTTTAGAACGCTCAGGAATTATACAAATATGTTGTTTGTTGTTATGACCAACAGGTGTCGTGGGTGAGGCGGAAGCACGGGGAGGATGATCTGCAGCTGCTGACTGTTGGACTGCACACGTACAGTGGAGACAGCCGTTACACGGTGGAGTTTCAGTATCCCAACAACTGGCGGCTCCAGATTAAATTCACGAACAAGAGAGACGAGGGCACCTACGAATGCCAAATTTCAACGCACCCACCGAAAGTCATACAGTTCCACCTGCATATCAATGGTAAGCTTCCGAACTGTACAGGGACTTATGAGAGGATGACAGTGCATATTTTGGAAGAGATGTGGAGTGAAGCGGTCGTGGCCTAATTTAAGATAATATCCCGGAATTTGCCATGGACTGACGATAACCCCTGTCAGGTTGGCCGGTTTTCAAGCCGAGACTTGAACCCGGAAATTCCCGAATACGAAGCACGAATGCTTATGTTTGTGAAATTGGCTTTATTTCTATTATAAGACGATTAGCTGTTATTACACTGCCAGTGATCTAGTAGTTACTAAGTTGTTTAATTTTCGAAAGTCTTTACGTTAGACCCCATCCCAGTAGCTAATACCGACAAAAATAACCAAGCCTTCTGATACCAAAACATTTAAATGGAAATAAGCCAATGAGTTTAAATCAAGCATTGGCGTTCTAAACGTTTCTATAATGCTAAATTAAAATCATTAGAACATTTTGTTTGGATTCTGTTGATTATCTTTGTGCGTTGTATATACGAAACACCACATAGTAGATGACAGAGCCAGTCCACGCAACGAAGGACATTTCATAACTTTTAATTTTTATTTTTAAATGAATAAAGCTGTTTAATTTTTCAGCGAAAGCTGTGGATAATATCCATAGAAAATATCATAATAATGTTAAAGGCTAGAGGTATATAAGTGTACACTGAAGCAGGTAAAGCGGAATGTATCATTACCAGAGATTACATGTTACTATGACTAACAGTCGCTTATTTTTTTCTGAGTAAAGTGAAGTCCTGTTTCTGAACTTATCTTAAAGAAATGAGTCACGTGTCTGCGGAGGGAATTCCTATGAATAAAAATTAATTACACGCTGTTAAAACTGAAGACGTTTAAATTGTATTTATTATTACGTCATATAGAACAGTAGTTGCAGAAACCGTAACACATATTAAAACAAGTTCCGAAGCTTAACATAACATGTGACCAGCCTAAACAATGTTCCTTCTGAAAATATCGTGAATGTGTCTAAACAAATATTAGCCTGTGGTTTTGAAGCTCTGAATCCCTATGAGTGGGGTTGCTTTTAACTCTGATGGACATGGTCCAGTAATACAATCGTTCCGGATTGCTTGTCGTCTGAAGAATGAAGCACATGCTGCTGGCTTCCAGCTAGGTCCATGTTTCAACTGCTATGGGAACAAACACGGAATCTTCTGACCGTGACCCGTATTGTAGTCTGCAAATCCTACTACCCGCACTAACAGTTGTTCTAAATCCGACGTCGATAATAAATGTTTTCAAAACTTGGCAGCCTAGTTTCATTTATCAGTGTCAAGAATGTAGTTTTCTCGTAAGGGAATTATTCCAAGGAAAAAATACCATTGTTATCATTGTTAATAAGGAAAGCGTTGGCTCGGAAATGGTTTTACAGGATACAAATTGATTTTTCTTTGTCATAAAATTCTGTGACGTTCTACATCGCTGTTTCTCACAAATCAGAGGCAATTACTTAAAAGAGACTATAAATGATTACTTCTAAACTCTCCAGACCAATCGACGAACCTAGAACTCGTTCTTACTTACCGCCCTCTATGCTTTTAACTCCAATGTTTTATTTGGATTCTGTATAAATACATTAAATATACATGATCATTCCTTTTCATTCCATAGTAATTCATATGAATTTTTAAACCCATTATCTTTTTTTTTTGCATTCTTTGAAATTAACCAGGTAATAAAATGGTATCAACGAGCGTAGTCTTGCACAAACGTAAGACTTCGTCCCTTTCTAGGGTAAAAAATGTCTTCGTAGGAAATGCAATTCTTGAATTTATAAACGGTGTCATAAAATCCTACTTGAATATGCTTACGCCAACGGTAAGAATGGACTTCTGAGAAGATCCCTCTGAAATTCCTATTCGTAATTCGTTAGTCGCAAAAAGAAAATAAAGCAGGAGTTATTTAAATGGCGCAGACGTCTCATAGAAAGCTTGAGCATACAACTTAATACATACACTTGATAATGTTACGCAAGATAATGTTTGCACATGGAGTGAGGAGGGTACAGCCTGAGGAGGGGGTGATGAATAGACAAATATAATTTATATCTTAACTGCGTCATGTTTGTGTTTAGTCAATATAATAATTCTGATCCTAATGAACCAAGTTTTGTATTGTACCATGCCTGTCACGGGGCTCATACTCAGGATGTGAATTCCGTCATGTGGAATCCAGCTGTTCCGGGACTTCTCGCGTCAACAAGTGATGATGCTGAAGTGAAAATTTGGCAGTTCACAGACTAAATATAAAGAATAGCCATTTTTAATGAATTATTATATAGACAAATATACTTCACCACGTCTTTAGAAAATATCAGTCCGACATCTGTTACGTCTGTTTAAAACTCTACTATATTTTAAACTAAACACTGAATAGATATTCGCGTGTCAGTAGGGTTATCCACCTATTAATTACTGCTAAAGAGGTCTTACCATTTGGCGATCTTACAGCGTTAATATCTCGTACGAAATTTGTTACTTTATATACGTACCTCACTAACAAATATTGCAAATGTTGTAATCATCATTTTGTGCAATGTAAATTACATTACCCCGAAAATATATTTTTATAAAATAACGAATGAAAATATCAGCCATGTATTTTTATAGCACATTTTTATAATATGATTTGATATGCTGTATACAAAATGAGAAATGAAAATATAAGTGCAGAACTAGGTACATTATCACCAAATCAGAAAGATATAACAAATGTAAATTGTGGTGAGCGAACAGCATTTTTAAAGATAGAGTTAAATTCGCGTTACTCAATAAGTTATGAACTTTAATCACGTGGCAGCAGAGACACAGGACGAGAGGAGAATAGATTAAGTGATCAATGAATGAGGCTGGAACAAGCAACTGCCTAATTGGTTTGATAGAGCCTACGCAAATTTCCCACGCTAAGCTATTCCTCTGTGTTTTATTTTCGAAACTCTGTAAACCCAGACACGTTAGCAATATTAAAAAATAATATGGCCTAATATTTTCCCGCGGGTCATAAATAGATATTACTATCATATTTACTTAATGTTCATCCTTCAGGGAAACAATATAAAGTGAAAATATTTATATTCTGGTTCTCATTTTGTCTTCATAAAAATTTGTATTTTGTTACTAATGCAGTGTTAAATTTAATTAGCCTCTCTAACAATCAGTAAAATCAACACATGTCCTGGAAACAAAACTTAGCTCTGGGTTTCATTATGATAATAATACCAATTGTTATTTTACGTAAGTTTTTACACTAAATCGAAATATTTGGTAAAATAATATTCTAAATTTTGTGTTCATTAAAGCAAAGTTTCAGTATTTATTAATTCAAAATCAAATATACCTGAAATATACGGGGTAAATTTGTAAACTATGAGGAAGGCAAAAAGTTGTTTACTGGCTCCAATCACCAAATACCGAGAATTATGCACTGCAACTAAGATAAAAATACAATGAAATTAACAGACTACGGCTATACAAACAAATACGAGTGAAGTAATTTATTTTAGAATGTCTTCATTAGTAGTCTTATATGCTTAGCGGGTTAATAAAGTCCATGCTTTTTATTAAATTCCTTGTTAATGAGACAAATGTCAAAATACAAAACTGCAAATCAGTTTCTCCTATATGAGATGCACTACTTTCTTCAAACCTGCGCCTAATAAATCATACAAAGCTTAAATTCGCTTAAATACTACTTAACAACAATTCAGACCGTACCGAAAAGAAAACACCACACCTCATCATTACCAAGATCAATTTGTTAACGATATTTCAGGAAAAAATTCCTGTTTACAGTGAGAATCATATGAAATACATAATATAATAAAACACTGGTTAACAAAAAGGTTGGACATATAGTTACAATTAGGCTTTAAAGGGTTTAATTCCATGCAACAGAGCCCTTCTTGAGATTAGTCGCCTAGCCGGTCTATTTCCCCGACTTCGCCGAGGCAAAGGCACTGCGCAACATTCAGACATAAGCAGGATCTCTTTCGTTGAGGAGTCAGCCCGCCCCCTCTGTTGCAAGACCACCCCCTGTCGACTCGCAGCAACTGATTATTCGATATATTATTTAAATACCTCCGTACTTGCGTTCAGGGCCTCTTTGGTGTTTCGGATCATTTGTATGCATTTCCTATTTTGCCCATATATAACCACACCACATCATCGCGACTAAATTGATTTCACGATCCTAGCAATATTAAACGAAGAAGACAAATTATGAATCCTCATTACGGTATGCAATAACTTTAATACTGTTACTTTTCCAGTTGGATCAAATTTATCTCTAGTCTCTGCTTTCAGACCGGGTATGGGGACAAATCAGTCTCCTGTCCAATGGGTATCGGGTTCGTTTCCCGGGGGTAAAGCACGGCCGGGGCGTGACGCTGACCACTAACTCCCATCTAGTGCCGAGGTTAAGAATGAGTAGGAGCTATACTACCTATCTCCCCCCAAAGCGCCTACATGGCGTATAGTGAGACTGCATTTTTACTCAGTTCTCGAACCTCTGATTCCGTATCCTTCCGCGAGAACATCAGGCCAATATTCATAACTTAAATGTAAATCAACAATATTTTACATGTTAATCGTATAATTGTCATAGATTGCGTAAGACAATCGTTATTTACTTATGGTAGAAAGCAGAAAAAGCCGACCGCAGTGGTCACGCGGTCTGAGGCATGGAACTCGTGCGCCTGGCCGCTGGGACCGTTGGTTCGAGTCCCACTCAAGGCATGTATGTTTGTCCGCGTCTTTCTGTGTTTGTATAGGTAGAGGCCTTGCGTCGGGCTGATCACTCATCCAAGGAGTCCTACCACTGTTCAAATATATCAAAATTAATAAATAAAAAATCTCGACACTTGCTGCAACCGCCCTTCCGCAGACTGCTTTCTTCTCACTCTGGTTGCCACGGGATCAAACCCAGTAGCGTGCCTGGTTTGCTTGCGGTTACAGCTTGATATAACTTCGGATAATGTGGAAGGATATAAGGAATAATAATTGGTGTAGGGTTTGTCGGCGAGCAAGATTGTCCGACTCTCAGGGAATATATGGGGACTGTGATAGTTGGAGCGGCCGTGCGCCAAGGACGTGAAATCTGTGGGGATAATCAACTGCAGACCACACCGAAGTCACCTTGGAAATATTTCACCTTTTAATTCCTTTCAACAAGTTATTCTGGTTTTTGGGCAGCGCGATGATTCGGCTGTTGTATTTTGTACTTGAAATTTGATGAATCGAGGAGAAACTGTCTGCTTGCCTTGAAGAACCGAACTTTTAGAGAGCGAGCCCCAACGCAACCTCGCTTTTTATATTCCCGCAACGTAACCGTTCTTGGATTTTGAATTGAATATGACAATCCGATTCGTTCCCCAAAAAGTCACTTATGATGTCGGAAACGTGCCGAACAGCCACATTCAAATTCCATTGGTCCGAGTCGTAGTGAAGCAGCGGTCATCTGGCAATCGTCACTTCACACCTACTAGGGCGCCCCAAACTAACGGTCACTAAACCGAATGTCGGGGGAAGAGACTTTCACACGCCAGGATGGCGCCACTCTCTTTCCCAATGTGATACATTGGACAAAGCCAAAACTTAGAAAAATCACTCAAATATTGATGAAGTGAGGTGTACCAAGTATCATCTAATCACACCTCCTTCGTTCATATAAACCAGATTAGTATGCCAAAGCCTGGTTTACCCCTCATCTCAAGTTTCAGTCCGTTCGGGAATTGAACCACGGACCTGGACTGGCACACTACGGGTAAAAAGAGCGTAATAGAGAAAGAAAGAGAGAAAGAAAGCATAAAAAATGTTATAGTTCATTATCTAACGTGAACATCATCTCACTTTACTATTTTTTGGCATCTGCAACGCCACAACCGACGCAGTTTCATGAAAGATGACTCCGGGATTATGACTGTTTTGGTAACAATATCTGCAGTAGTTAACTGTCATTACCGTCGTGTGTTCTAGCCGTGTGGTACACTGGACATGTCTCCATTCTTTTATTCCTCATTTTGAAGTTATTCACTCTTCCTTTCTCTCTTTCAAGTCTGTAGTAAGGTTTCTTTATTCTTCCTCTTATCCTCAATCGCCACTTCTTGTACTCTTCTCTGATTGCAACTCATTCCCCATACCTACTCGTGTTACATTATTTCTGCATCCCTGGTACCAGCACAGCTCATACCTCCTGCATGGCTGTGTATCAAGTTTATATACACGATAAAATAGTGGATCGTTCCTCACGCCTTTGTCTATAAAACCTGGCATCGTTTCAGCACACAGCTATGGCTTTGTCGTACTGGAACTTGCAGTTTATCTCACTGCTTACTTCCCCCTTCTATCTCTGTTACAATTTTTACACTCGCGTGAATGTCAGACACACCTTTTTTGCGTCAATTCATTAAGGATACTTAACATCATAAATCAAAGTTAACATTTACCAGAAAATGTTTTCTTGACAAACACGTGGCTGGAGAATTGCATGATTATTGTCATAAATTTGTACTTTTCACTAAACATTGTTTAATACATCAAATTAAAGAGAATAGAATGACACAGCATGTAGCACGCACGGGAAAAATGGAAAATGCATTCTGAATTTATGTCTGAAATTTGAAGGGAGAGACTGCTTTTGAATTGAACAGGAGGTCAGAATTCAAATACATTTTAAAGATTTTTATGGAGAGAGGATGTTTATTGAATTAATATGGCTCAGTTAAGTGTCAATTGAACATTCATGTTCTATAAAAGAAATGGAATTTCGCGATTCGCCGAGTGACTGTGATTGTGGTGAATATTGGAACTGGGATAAATGTGGTGACGGTTTATTTGAGGATCTTTTATTGAAGTTATTTTATAGATACTGAGGGTAATCATGAACACCTCAGTTAAGTTAGGCAACGTCTCGACACAAAGTCCAGCAGAATAAGTGGATAAATGCCGAATAGATGTCAGATCCATTACACGTCAATACAACTTGCTCACTTTGCGTTCTGTAGCTGGAAGAAAATTTAATTTTATGTACAAGAAACACGAAATTACCTTCCGACACACAATTCCCCGTCCGTGTACCACATCAGTTCATTTATGTAGCCTATATCACTTTCTAAAGAAATCTTTTCTATATACCTATCAGTATCTATAATTTCTGTCGTATTTTCCCACGGAACTTATTTGCTCACCAGATTTCAACATAATAACGAATTAAGTACCTATTTAAGTTCATGAAGAAGGGGTTTTTTGAGAAGCTAAAAGCCGTTCAAATATCTAAGAATTGTGAAGAACAAAATCTTCACTACCTATTGACAGGAGCCTGCAATATAACATTAATGTTATGTTAAATGTATTAATAAAGACACAGTATATCTTCGAACGTATTTCTCAGTCAGAAAATAAGAATTTTTAACTTCATTTGCATGAAACCGGCCTGTTATCGACTTTCACTCACATCGACTCTAAAATTAATGGCCTGCCAATTTTTGTGCATACTACATTTTGGACGTATTCATCAAACAAAAACCTCCTTCGAAATAAGAAATTAATGGACTGTTGTTAAATTTTGCGATGTGGTTCGGCATGATTGATTCTTGTTTATTTCGCGGTGCTGTTTTAGCTTCAGAAATCATAGGAATATAGGTTATACTTTGACGTGGAAGAAGATGGAGATGTTATGAAAAACTGTGTGTGGGTGAAGATTTTGAGACAGAGATCGTGGCAAAATTTAATGTTGCATCCTCGTATTCGGTTCCAGAAATAAGAAAATATTTAGGCAAGACATTCTTTAAACCGACCAAGACTTGAAGCTGCTACGCCCTGAATACAAATACTGAGTCCTGATATATCTACATCTGCTTATGACAGAAGTAAAATTACGCGCCTTGTTCGGTCCGCGTCTCACATTTATCCACCCCTCTCACGCAGTACCGTAGTGATCCGTGAGGAATTGATTCACCCCGTGGATTGAACGTGGAAAGGAAATTCAATTTCTATAGCGAAGTACAGAGCGTGCGTGTGATTTGAAATCTAATGAAACAGTGCACGGCTCGCTGTGTGATCAGAAGTTCAAAGAGAACAGACCGACCTCGGGCTTACACACTCCGATAGACATGATGCAGCCGTATACGACGAGAGGGCGAAATAAAATGCACAACCCTTGAAATTAGTCGTTGTCAAAGGCGACAGTGAACAATAGGGTATTCCAACGGAAATCCATCGTTGCGTCTTCACTTTATGCTCCTTTGGATTCACTGATTAACTTGGTTTAAATCATTCAATTAAAATGAAACACTTCGACAAATATTAGTTAAATGATCAAATCAGGGAGGATGAGATGGGAGTGACATGTAACATGCATGAAACACATAAGAAATCTTCACAATTTTGGCAGCAAAAACTGAAGGGAAAACACGAATATAGGCGTAGATGGGAAGTTTATAATGAAAATGTATGGTAAAGAAAATATTTATTGATTGTAGAATGGATTAAATTTGATAATAATAGGGCCTAGTGGCTGGCTTTTCTAAATCTGACAAAACTCTCTGGTCTCAGAAATGTATTATGTTCACGACCAGCTGAGCAACTATTAGCTTCTCAAGAAGTATTCTGCCATTTAGATTACGTACGTAAGTACCGGTAAGTGAGGCATTTATTTCTTCCTTATTAGATGCCCAAATAAGCCAATTATAACAAATTTAAATCGAAGTTATATTTAAGTTAGATTTAAATGAACCATACAGAAGATATCAGCCTCTTGTTACGATGACCAAGTCTAGAAGAATGAAATTTATATTATTTCAAATGTATACAAATTTTGTTTGAAATACCTGAAAGGAAGAAACCACTAGAAAAACATAGCAGTAGATGCGAGGATAATTTCAAAATGGATCTAAGTGAAACCTTGAGGAGGTTGTGGACTTGAATCGTTTGGATGCGAGCGGGGACCTTAACAGTCCCTTGTGAAAACAGTATTGAATCTTCGAGTTTCACGTAAGACCGGAAATTTCTTGACTTGTTAGAGGACTATCGACTTCACAACAAGGACTCTGCTCCCTGGAGTTAGGTAGTTAGAGATGTAGCTACATATTATTTTTCCTAACACCATACCATTTCTCGTTTCTAAGACAAATACGTAAGTTTGTTTGTGAGTGTTAGTTTATTTATCGTTAATATATCATCTGAGCAGCCGTTCAAGATAGTTTGTGTGCAGAAAATGTTTCCCTTCTAATTAAGCAATTACCCGGAGGGTATGAGGAAAGTGTATTCATCATAACCGACCTACGAGACTCGACACGAACTGCGTGACAGTATACTCTGATGTTTAAACACCGCACTGCCTATAGGGAGAGAAGACAGTGACGATAAAGTGGCGAACAGAAATTTCCATGACACTCCGAAATCTATTCCCATCCTGCTCCCTATAGTCATTTAGTTTACTCATTTCGGAT
Source organism: Zootermopsis nevadensis (assembly GCF_977971745.1). NCBI lineage: Eukaryota > Metazoa > Arthropoda > Insecta > Blattodea > Termopsidae > Zootermopsis > Zootermopsis nevadensis. The sequence continues at coordinate 8,652,931 of NW_028259145.1, forward strand.
TCCGTAGATTCTACATGCACAAAAGACGATATTGGTTATTTTCAGGAAAGAAAACGTACTGAGTGTAGGCTACATTAAATCGATTCTTAAAGATCGTAAGTTGACTAATACGAATTACACATCAGAGCGTCAACCCAACAGAGACGTTTCGTAATTTATTCAGATTACGCAGTCCTATTGGAAAATATGTAAAATTTTAGAAGAAGCTTGTTTTATTACGTCGAGGATTTATTAGCCAACTCCAGAAGCGCAGCTGGAGTATTACCCACTGTCGGCTGTCCGCAATTGGCTATTCATTATAGACCTATTCCCAGCTAAGTTCCATGTCTGGAGAACTACTTCGGGTATGTAAACTGCTTATGTAACAGAAATGGGGAACTATTATCTTCCCTTAAAGAACGGCTACTTCGGAAACTATTAACAAGATGCAGTATTATATCAAAGAGATACTTGAATGATGTTATGTTAAGCATTACGATGTTCAACACCACGGTCGACACTTCACTTGAGATAGGCCTATATGCAGCGATCAGATGGAAAGTAATTATAGCTGGGTTATATATGAAGACTAATTAAAACTTCACTCGTCAAATAATGATCCAGTAATGAAAACAGACACTATAATTACTGTGTCCCCTGAGTTCAGAACACGAAGTTTATTCTATAATCAACTACCGTTCCCAAACAAGCACTGCGCCAAATATTATACTCTGCGAGAACTAGGGTCATACTGTGTGATACGAACTGAAAGTCTACTGCTACGTGCAAGCGAAATAAGGATAAAATGGGCAATGAGACTTTACTGGGCACTGGCGTCAATAACCAGACCCTAGTGACCATGAAGTTGACCTGTGATCTTCCGTGGGGTAGGACACGTCTTGAGATCAGTCTTTGTGGGCAACCTGACCGTACCCCGGTTATTGCTTACACCATGTGTCGCCGGTATTTGCTAATTCCCTGTGCTACCAAACAGAAACATTTAAAAATCATCATTCACATTAAACAAGAAAGATAGATATGCAAAACAAAATTAAAAAATAAGAAATAAATGAAAATATACGGAAACGGGAAATGATCGATGGAAATAAATGTAGACGGAAGGGCCGAAACAGAGAAAATCGATATACGTATCTCTAACTAATGCCTGATGTATTTAACAACAACAATTCCACATATTATAACCATTATTCCGTTAATCTGCTTGTATTATATATTTAGTAAGCAGACATTCGATGAGATTATGTTGTCATCTTCCTTACAGACACAGACACATATTATGTAGATACACTGGGCTATTTACATACTTACAAATATATGCCTCATATAACCATTAATACTCAGTACATATACACACATGCATACATACACACCCATACGTACTTACATACATTAGGTCTATGATTACATAGTAAGCAGGCACAGATAACATGGACAGGTTTAGAGATATGTAAAATAAGATGAATATATGCATTCATATGTATACATACACATTGCTGCACTCATAAATTTATATACTTCTCATAAAAAAATTAAACAGGCTAGAGAACATCAAAGGTCTCACATAGTTTAAATTACATTTCCTTGCGGCCGGCCATGTTGCTATTACGCACTAGCTCAGATGAACTTTATTCCATTTAATTTAGTAACTTAGGAATTCCTGTAGTAAGATTTTGTCTTCTTCTAGCTCAGTTATCGACATTCTTTCTGCTGCGTAATTTCTGGAGTGTCGAGTGGGAAGTTAATTATCAATGACCCCACAAGAAACAAGAGTCCTTCCTTATAAACCGAAAATACACTCTGACTCACGAATTCAGTCCATACCCTCCCGCCCTGTATTCTTCTAGTAAATTCTAATCTTATACTACCATCTATGTTTGGTCTTCTAAGTTGTCTCTTCCTTTTAGTATTTCAATAAGAACTTGTTAAACACATGTGTAATACATAATTCGCCCATCGAAACATCCTCGATCATTTATACGGTATTGATAGAATACATCCAAATACATTTTAAACTCTCTTACCAAACGTCTTCCATTTGCATTCTTTGCTATGTGTTTCATACCCACGCACAAAAACAGATAAAATTAGAATGCCTGTTTATTTTTATGAATTTTTGAAGTCCTTATAATTTTAAATGGCATAAATAAGCACAAAAGTTCTGAACTGCATTTTAGCAAGCATTCACAGAATTTAATCTGATTATAATGTATGTAAAAAGCAACGAATTAATTAAATGGAAGAAGGGAACAAATTATCAGAACTTTCCATCATAGCAGCCAAACGTGTGACCAAACCCTTAACCCGGGGCTTGCTGAATACAAAGCACGAGCGGCGTTCGATGCCTGGATAATTAAGTAGTATCATAGAATTCAACCGTGGGCATCGGCCGAGTTGTTTAGTACTCTTGCTTCGTGTTTCAGATTTCCTGGTGTTCATATCTAATTCTGGAGACCAGAGGTTTCCGTTGTTTTCCTCGGTCCTTCCTATCTTACATTAGACCATGTTAGCTTCTTTTACCATTCACATGCATTAATCATTGTATGATTCAACGGAACAGAATTTGATCTACGGAAAGCGTCATTAAATAACACACATTCTATGAATGGAAACAAAATTCACTAACCGTTAAATAAGTCACTGGCACTTCGTGAGTTATCTGATCTACCGTAGGTGTTCAAAATGACCATCGTTAGCTTCGTGGCTTAGTTGACAGGTGTGGGCAAATGATAGACAAGTTTAATATTCCTTATTAGAATGTATACAAATATTTTTGGGATAGCCTGTCAATGTTAGAAAATTGTAAAAACATTATCCATGTAAGATAGAACTAACCTGTTCAATTTCGAAAATAGCAGTGTTTGTTCAGAATTACCCCAGTGCTACCACGAGACAAAATTTTCCCATTTTGAGAACTCAGCTGTGTCTGGATTAGACTTAGTCTGTATTTCACGTAATTGTAGTAGGAATTGTTCACCGACCTGATAATCTGATAACACTGGTTTTAATCATGTTCATAGTTGTATCGGTAACATATCAAACACAGGAGAACAACAATACCTATTCGAATGGGCCTTCATTTAACAATGCTGTCAAATGATCTCGAAAAACGAAACCATTATTAATTGTTAATGCTTACACATGTCACATTTGTATGTAAACAGTATTCAAACAAATATACTGGCATGACTTGATGCACACACATCGACAAAATTAGCCTATAAAAAGACGAAATACGAAGTTTCGAACCAGTTCTTCAAATACTATATTTCCTTTCCATATTTAATGACTAAACAAATAAAGTATCAAACGAGACCTCTGTTTCGATTCGGAAATGTTTAATAAGGGAATATTTAAAATCGTAATTAAGGTACTTCACGTTTCATTCATACAGGAACCGATTCCATTTGCAACTGTTTATTTAACAGCAATTTTTCCGCCTAATATAAATTAAATGATAAATATTTGCAATCAAAACAATGTAATTCTTCATGATTCAGTAGCAAAAATTTAATTTATGCACATTTCTTCCTTTTAATAACTAATTTCTGCCATTACCGTGGACTGACAGAGAAGCAATCCTCAAATTCTCTCTAGAGCATCTAACTCAGAAATCATGGTCTTTTACAGACTGGGGCACGACGTTTTAAAGCTCATGGAAATTCTGATAACCTGTTACTTCAAAATAGACTTACTAATTTCAACGCCCCATATTTAAAGGAATCGTCTACTAACTTGTTGGAGTATAATTATACGTCACTACCAAATGGATATCAATATAATATTTGTGTACCCATAACCATCAAGAAATTTGGCACGCTTGCATGTCTCTGAGACATTCACTTCCAAAGGTCCACACTTAAAACTTTATATTTACCATCTTGCAGTATAGCATCCCGGTGTGCCAACGTTTGTTGACTTAATAATTGTCACTTCTTACACGTGCCCTCATTACTGTTTTTTAAATCAATACAATTTTCTCGGCGATGGTTAAACGATGAAACCGACGTTTCACGGACCATCTCTGTCCCCATCATCAAAACCCTGATGATGGGGATAGGGTTGGTCCCTGACTTACTTCGACGCGAAAGCTTCAAATCATATATGTTTTTAAATGTTCGCCTGTTAACAAACTACATGTTTCGACGGGAGATTTTCATTGTCAGGTTCACGTTTTTTATGGTAGTTAAAGCAACTTCTCAATGCGCACAACATTGAGAACTTGCATTCAACTTTTAGTTCCAGAAAAATTTAATAAAACATTTTGTAAATATTAAAGTTAAAATCACTAAAAATAATTTAAACATGAGTTACGTTGTTAGGTTGTACTGTCGTTTGTAGCAAAAGTGCACAAAACAGGAAAAACAATAACCTCAGATAAAAGACACTACAACGTAACAACAGAAACAATTATGCTGTAATCATTATTTTAGTTTCTCTAAAAGATTTCAACTTTAATACTAACGGAATAGTTCAGAATCTGTATCTATACAAAGCACCGAATGAAAGACAATGCAGTTTGAATTCAGAAAGTGCAAGATCGGCATACACAATGTGATCCCGATCATCATCATGTGTAATTCGGTAAAAGACAAACACTTAAAATCAATGACAAATCGTTTGTAAAATTAAACGTTGATAATGATATGAAGTCAAAAATCTTTCTCACTGCCCCTCCATCTACATCGTTATCTTTGTGGATATGTAAAAGTTACAATTTCCGTTTTGTTAAACCTGCCTTAAAAAATATACATACAAGTAAGAGGGAGTGAACCTCTTCACTAATATCATAAATTCGATGTGACATGAACAGGAAAGTCGGTGACTGAACGTTCTACGACCCATTCTTTGAAGTAATGATCATTCTGCTTCAAGTTCACAAACGTTTCACGGCCCACCATGTGAGTAAATGCGTACCTCAGCTATCCACCCGATGATAAAAGCGGTCGCAGCGTGAAAGTGCTCTCCTGTATTCCGTTATGGTGTAATGTCTGGGCAAAGACATGTTTTAAATTTCGGCCTTCATTTAATCCTGCCTTTTTATGTAAATATCCATAAAATTGACTGTTCCCAGAAAACTGTTAAGGCTATGCAGCAAGGGGAATGAGATGCGGAGAGAACGTGGAAGTTTTGCCACATGATATGAAATGCATGTTGCGTAACTCTGCGGGGAGCTTGACCTGGTCACGTTTTGCTTCCGCAGCTCCAGAGGTGATGATCGTCGACGAGGAAGGACGCCCTCTGCAGGACAAGTACTACGAGGCAGAGAGCACCATCCAGCTCTCTTGTATCGTGCGGCACGTCGCTATGACGTCATCAGTTGTTTCCTGGTTACATGGGGATAGGACGCTGAACTACGATACAACAAGAGGTGGAATAAGGTAATCAGCAAGAAAACTCGATCTGATCAAGGCACTGATTCATTGTTCCTCCCACGTAGATTGCAAAGCTCATGGTCACGTTTTTATTTTTCTTGGGGGGGGGGGTTCTTAAAATGAAATTCTTATTCCCTGTATGGCACGTATATTAATGCATTAATATAAAATATACACACTAATCTTCAAGAGTGATAGAAACGTCACGCAACACATTAAAAATTTGTTGTTGACTGTTTTTTCCATACAGTTCGACTAAATTCATAAACACACAATATCGATGAGACTATATAAGAGCTGAAGAAAGTTACGTGATGTTATAACCTGCTTCATCCATTGCGTCAGTGGTCTTTAGACAGTCGAAGTGTAAGGATGTTGGATTTAGTTTTTCACGACGGTGAGCGAAAAGAAACCTGTCTTCTGGGTTTTGCGCCGTGTAGTCTGGTAGAAGTTTACCGAAGTTTCAGAGGTCCTTGCTGCCTCTATCATTATTATCCTGATGATGGGGGCAGCAAGGACTACTGAAACGTCAGTAAAAGTCTACCGGACTACACGGAGCAACAACCCAGAATATAACCATCTTCTGTATGGATGTCTTTTTCACAAGTGAATCTAGTGTTCATTGTCGAAAACTACCACGCAACTCTTTTTTGTTGACTTCCTAGAACGAATATATGAATACATTTCTTGACTCTCCTGTGTCAAACAAATCGATAATGTCTCGTCTACTGAGCCATTTCCGTGACATACGAACTCTTTGCAGGGTTGCCTCAAAGGAGAGGAAAAGAGGAAATGCTTGCATCGCTGAACGCGGTGGGAGTTTCCTGCACTATACAACGTCATCTTTCTTGATTTTCTAATTTCAATGTAATTCATTTTTTTACAAATACAACACGCGTCAGCAATGGGTTTCGCGACTTTTCGATCAATATATATATATATATATACACACACACACACAGACGGATATTTAGCCCTTAGAAGCCGAAAGGGAGAGTGTTAGGAACGAGTGCAAGAGGGCAGAACCAAAGTGAAAATTGGTAGGGGACAAGCGAGAGACACTTTATTCTGAGTGCCAGAAACACCATCTAATAGTAAGAATGTTCCTAGGTAATATTCGTCCGTTATTCTGCTACGGATACAGTAAGAGTGAAGACCTTGGGGGAATAATTACTGAGAACTTGATGACAAAGACGGAAGAATTTTGATTTGACAAGTAATTTAGTGGCCTCCACATTAGGAGGTGAATGTTGGTGGTGTTAAATCGGGAGGGTTGCATGAGAAGCATGCATGGCAACTTGGAAATTGGGAAGAATCTCAGAATTTGCTAAAAGACAGAGGAAAACCAAGAACAGTTATGTCGAGATAGCCGGACGCAGGACCTACTGGGTGCACACTGAATACTAGTCAGGTTCCCGCCAGACAAAAGAAGTAGCAGCCCCCTACGTTTCAGTAACTTAAGCGTCATGGGCTCTATTGGTATGTTTTAGTGCATTGTATGTAACAATGCAATACAATATAATAATATTTCCATAATCAACTTCAGTCGTGTGTGTGGCCTTAAATGCTGCCTAGGGAGTGGATCCGATGAACAGGCGGTTAGAATGAGGAATATTTTACCCAAACGAGATTTTAATTTATTTGATTGTGTGTTAATGGTATAGTACATGAGAACACACTGCCGTACAAGGGATTGGTTGAATAGTACGGCCCGCGGTTTTTATGTTTATCAAACATAATTTCATACTAAACTAATTGCCTGATATAAGGATTCTCACTGAATTGTTTTTGAAATATAATTTACGTTCTAGTTTCCTGACATGGCGTTTTGTCTTCTCCATGCCAGTTTGTTCAAGTAGCATTTTGATTGGCGTTTCTCATGAAAGTTTGGTAATAATTCTCAGTAACTTATTCTGAAAAACTTGGAGTTTACTGAGGTGCGATTTACCGCATTACTTAGGCCGGTGCCTGCGTGCGTTATTAATTTTTATGAGGGTTTCTTGGATTCTTAATGAAAGGTTAATGTCGATAGTGAAGAACTTGTTTAGGATAGAGTAGAATTGTCAGAGTCTCTGTGGTTGGCTTTGCTCACTGCTATATTTATTTGCTAAGTGTAGGTGATTTTCCGATCAAGTATGACGATAAGATATTTGACCCCATTTAACCAGACAATATTAATATCAAAAATCTTAAGTAGGGGGGTACATCGTTTCGGACGTGGGAGAGTCGTTTAGAGAGTAATGTGATTGAACATTTATCAGCATTCATTTTAATCCTCCATTTTTCAAACCAATACTCAAACGTTTTGATAACATTGTTTAGTGTTTTCACCACTACGTTTACGCGGCCTGAATGACCAGTAACATTGATACGGTTACATTTTTATCATATTCTATATATGGTACATCGTGTAAGTAAATATTAAATAATACAGAACTTAACAGGCTACCTTTGAGGACTCCTGCTAGAATAGGACGTATAGTAGATTTAGAATTTCCATGGACATCATTGAAGACTGTATTATGAAGATAGTTATTTATAATGCGTATATATTTGTATGTTTGTACGCTGGAAGAAACAAACGCCTAATTATTTCGTGCTAATTATTGCATGCCCCTTCAGTTTCCAAAAGACAAGTGAAATTGACATCACCGCTCTTCTGTATTACATATCTGTATTTCCAAAGAGGCATATAGTGGCAGCCCTGTAAATAACAAACATCACATACGCATTAATGTATAACGTTGTATGGAGATGGAACAGCGTTGGACATTGATCATTTTATATATTATACCTTATACGGTCTCTTGCCAATTACCAGATACAAAGTACTGAATGAAACGGCGAAAACAGAAGTTTGTAACTGAATGGCACTACCCGCTCTCCAGGTCATAGTGCAAGGAAAGGCAATCTACAAATGATCATCGTATAAATCCTAAGTTTATAATGTAAAAATGTATCCTTTTCCACGTAGTGTAATTAAGAAAGAGCTTAATGTAGAAGATAATTAAGTTAAGTACTATTAAAACTTTTAACTGAATAAAGGACTGATTGAGAATCTAAACATACAAAATTTACGTTAGCAGATAAAAGAATTAAGGGTTTAATATATCTGAATAAGAAAACGAACCGAAAGTCACGGACCGCCTGTAAAACGGTTGACCGACTTGCCGTAAAGAACACCGAACAAGATGGCATATGAATAACTGATACTTTCCTTCAAATTCTGTAGTCTTAAAGGATGGTACACCAGAAACTTTAAAGAAATAAATAACAGTGATGATGTTCCTGTGGGTTATGGAGCTGTGTAGAATCGCAAGTAGATTCCAACGTTGAAAAAATAAAACATACTGTCTTTATTTTCGAGGCCATGAAGATGAAGAGAGTTTTTCAAAACGCTGGCATCTACTTGCGATTCTACACGGCGCCAAAACCAACAACAACAACAACATCTTCATCGCTGTGAAAACGTCACATCTCACAAAAAGTACGTGTATATATCCACTGATGTAGAAACACCACTTCTAGAATTTTACCTCAGAAACACAAAGCGTCATCATATTTGTAACACCTAAAATAATTCAACGCTAAATCTGTTGGTCTGTTTCCATTGGAAAGCTACCTAAATAACACATTTGAATCAGTGCTGTTAAGTTACCCAGGAATCATACCCACACACATTATATATCTTGCATACATAACGAGAGAAATACGACATATATTTAATATTTTGGGGCATGTGCAATGCTACAAAAATATTGTTCAAGAATCCAGTGCAAGAACTTAACATGAGATTATGCTAGAGCTATATACATGACATGTTAAGTCCCACGAGCACTGAATGGAGCTCTGTTCTGTTCTGTGCAGACGAATCCCCCTATTAGGCTAACCAATGAGTAAGCAGCCTTAAAGGGGACATGTTCCTTATTCGTATTCAGGACTCGTGACGCAACGTTGAATGTAGTTAACCGAACAATTACACTTTAGTGCAGTAAAAAGTGTATTAGCTTCTGTGACTGCTGAGATTCCATACGTGACTCAGTTGTCAAGCGTCTGAGCTGTCTCACTTTAAGTAATAAATTCGAGTACAGAAACTCTGCTCAGAACAGATTAGCATAACGTTATAATATTTGTGTTGTTTGTCTGGAATAGTATGTAACTTTATATATGTTGTTATGGAAATAAAAGTTTATTTAAAGCTTATAGGTCTGTAGTGTAGCTTGCCGGTGTTAGGTCCATTCCTGCCGTCACTTTTACACACTCAGATCAGAGTCCATTATCTTGAACTAACGTTTCAGCCCCATCAACAGGTTTAAATACAAGTTTTAAGCCCTTAACTTTCCCGATGCCACACATAATGATACAAATTGTAAGTTCTAGCGTTTTTTACATAATTATATGGCACATAGCGGGGTGGCTTTACTTTCTTACATTTAAATACCATCCTCAGAGTCTAACATCATTTAACTTTGATCGTTTTAATATAATTGTATTAAACATTATTTATTTATCAAGTGGCCGTTTCCTGTGTATCCGAACCAAAAGTGGTATGAGCTTTTGCTTTTCGTACCATCGTCTAATAATAACGACTCGAATAGTCTATTGGATGCCGTTAAATTATCTAGGATTTAGTAAAATACGCTCTTTGAAGCATTAGGGTTCACACTGTAGAGGCACGAGTGCTGCAGTGCTGATATCTTATTGGAAAGCGTTAAAGCTTGTGGTATTTTTGCAGGCTAAAGTTGCCTGCCGTGTAACAGCAGGGTGTTCGGACTCTATCCGGTGTGTTGGCGCGAACAGAGTGTTGAAATCAATATACGGTTCGTGCAGGCTACAGGCTGCAGCTCTAGCCAAAGCTAATGGATTTCTTTAATAACTTATATTTTGTATCACATTTCATCAAGTCAGATGGATCTAAATTATTAAGTGATTCTTTCATCTGTGTGATTACCGACTAGAATCATGAGGCATATTAATTGGGTATAGCATTATTTCTGTCAATGTCTTTTCGAGAATTAAATTAACCTAGCATATTTAAACCTCTGACTGTAATATACCTAAAAAAAGCTGATGTAACTCCGACAGTGGTGGAAAAGAAAATTAAAAGGCTGCCACAAATCGGTTTGTTTTGTGGATTTGGTTGGTGTGTATAGGAAACAGATTGTTTCATTTGTGGTGAAGATGATTTTTTTGATCACTATAAAACTACTGCAGGTTTAAATACCAAGTTATGGACACTATTTTGGGCTAAGAGCGGGAAAATAACAGGACGTAATTCTTACAAACTAATGAATGAAACATTCTTATATGAAACATTATTAAAGAGGTTAAGGCAGGGGGCATTTCATAGGTAGGACATGTAGCAAGAATATTGGCTCTTGGGAGACTTATGTGTCAATGTAATTACGAGACTAAACTAAAATTAAATTTTATGTTAATATTTGCTCTGGATTCAGCTGACTCAGAAAAGTGTGCATGGCGATCTGCTGTAACTACACTAATAAGCAAGCCTTAAAACACGGGTAATTTCTTGACAACTAAGTAACTATCAGCTTCACACCAATTGATCTGCTGTATGGGATTACTAGATGCGCACGAGTAATGCTGTAAGAACACGTTGCAGGCCAATGATGCGAAGTCGTCAAACATACTGTGAGAGAGATTTTAGAAAGGACCAGCTGGAATACAAAAGTAGCAAAGAGAAAACTTCATATCTTACAAAAACAAGAACAAGAACAATAATAATGAACGTTGCGTAAAAACGGAGTGCGTTACTTAGTCTGAACCTCACTTAGTTCTACCAAAGCATTCCGTTTTGAATAATACAGAGTTATTGCTACTGTTCCTAGGGCTTCAATAATACGTCACTTCTGATGGAGCTCTGTTTGTAATTCAAGCATAATTTTATATGAAAATTATTTCCACAGGCACTGTGAATATGGTTTCTATTCTCAAAGTCAGTGTCTGTAATGTTTACGAAAGCGATAGAAATGAATCTGGAGAAACTTCAAATTTACAAGAAAAACATTTCAGGAACTTTAAAATGCTTGCCAAAAACGTTAAAATAATCACACCAGTAGAAGATATCCACATACCACGCGGACGAGAAAGATTAAATTCGCCTCATAAGTAAATAATATTGATTCGGGAGAAATTCTGAGGTGTGAGTTCTGTTCTGCTTTGTTCTGTCCCTTCAGTGGATTGAAATAACCTCGGGACTCAGAGTTAACGTAAGTGAAATCTTATGATGTCATGGACTATGGAGTTGGTCCTGGAACAAAGAAAGAGATAACTACGATAGTGCAAAACAGACTAAACACGTTCTACGAGATGCGATCGGAAAGTTTTCGGACTGCGCCTATGATGATATCCATGTCAATTTTAGTGAACGTTAGTCACTGATTTAAACGTCATTAGCGGCTCACATCCACATTAGTGAAGGAGAAATACGATTACTTAAATTATGAGTAAAATACAAGAGTTTACCATTTTTGAACGCGGGGTTAGATTCGTCGAATAATGCGTTAAATAAGTCAGCGTTGGATAAATTTAGTTGATTTTACACACAAATACGAGGTGCGATCGGAAAGTTTCTAGACTGCGCCTATAAAAACCCGTACACTTATCTCAGGTATTAAATTCATCCATCACCCTCGAAGTAGTTCCCCTGGGAGTGAACACAACGTTCCCAGCGCCGCTGCCAAGCCTGGAAGCATCCCTGGAAATCTTTCTTTGTCAGCCTGTCAAGCACCATCTGCGATTCTGCCTGAATCTCTTCTATCGTCTCAAATCTCCTTCCCTTTAGCTGAATTTTCATCTTTGGGAAGAGGAAGAAGTCACACGGAGCTTAGAAAGGAAGTTGGGGTCGATTCTTGCAAGATCTTTGAGCTCCTGACAAACGAGAAGTCGATTCTGCTTCTGGTCCTCAGACAGGAGCCTTGGCACAAACTTGGCTGCGATGCGTCGCATGTGGAGTTCTTCCTTTAGAATCAGCTGACAGGTCCCATAGCCTATCCCAACAATGTCGCACAAGTCGTTGATGGTACGACGTCGATCTTCGTGAATTTCCTGCCGAATCTTCGTAACATTTTCGGGCGTTGTGCTCGAAGATGGTCGTCCAGAACGCTCGACATCATCGACAGAGGTTCGGCCATTTTTAAAACGTGAATGCCACACAATAGTTTGTGCACGACTCATTGCGGACTCCCCCAAATGTTTGCTTTAGCATTTCATAGGTTTCCGTAGCCGTTTTGGCGAGTCTTTGGCAAAATTTGATTTGTTCATGAAAATCCGCCATTCCGAAATCGCAGGAGGGTCGGTGTAATGCACTACCAAAACGCCCGTAACTAAGAAACAAATGCTAATTCGATAATGCCGGCTGGCACACTGATTCACTATGAATGTAGGCCGCACCCCCTAGCGGCAGAAGCTCGTTCTACATCCGGTTCGCCGTCTTGAAACTTTCCGATCGCACCTCGTATGCCAACTTGCGCAACGAAACAGGCACACAACCAGTTCCAGTAAACGATTACGTCGATTTCACGGCCAGTCTGAAGATGGCTGTATACAGGGCCTGATGATGGAGGTAACAGGTGCCTCTAAATCGTCGGAAAACTTTTACCAAACTATATGGAGTAACAATCCAGAAGACAGCCATCTTCAACGATTATGTCGGTAACCCGAATTCTGAGATAACTTAACAACAAATCAGTTATAATTTCGACTATACAAATTACGTATATCGAATTTGCTGATTTATGATAAATAAACTGAAGCGGAACCGAATAAATTTTACGTATGTGGATTTATATTTTTGAACAAAGAACGATGAGTTGGGCGATGTATGTAGAATGAACAGGGATATCAAAAGTGCACAAATTCTAATTCGGAAACGTGTGTTCAGAGAATACGATATTTTTCAAATGTGTTTTAGAGAAATATGTTTCTTTGTGGGCTGAACTTATTGACCTGAGAATAAGCACTTGTAAACACGGCATTTATTTGCTTTTTTAATAACATGTTGGCAATTTATCGACTAAGCTACTATCACTTCTGAATAAACGTCGTGTTGCATGTAGTCAATTACATGATTTTAAAAAAATTGAAGCTGACATTTAATGGCAGGATATTAATAAAATTTTCATTACTTCAAAAACTCTCGAAGATATGGACACGCAGACATGATAATCTTTCTTCTTAAAATAAAAAGTAAGCTAACAGTTATCTAAGGAATAAAAACAAATTCTTGTGTTAATTGCAAGAGGAAAGAAACCCCATTCGACGTTTGTAGGAAGAAGAAATCTAAACGGCCCCTAGGCGTACATTAAAGCAAATTCTCTCATATTACCTCATATTGCAGTAGCAGGTTCTGGAACTGCTATTCCACCAATGAAAACATGACGAGAGAAGTAAGGCAATGTAACACATTCTGTACTGAAAAATCTCATGTACCGTAGTCTAGCGAGGCACAGCAACTTGAACTGCACCAATTATGCAGATATTCCACAACCAGATATAGCTTAGGGTGATAGGCTTAGTACTTTTGCGGTGTTTAATATGAGGGAAATTCGTTTGTGTTAAATTATTATTTGAAAAATATTTCACAGTAAAGTAACTAAAATTATAGTACTCGAATTATAATAAATTGTATTCATATACACGATATATTAAAATATAGTACATGTTGTGTTCATAAATTATCGTCATCAGAGGGACACGTTAATACAGGCATTGCCTTGCTGCCACAAAACTTTTTCAGAGTCTACAAATGGGCTGTAACTTTGCAAACAATTACTGCATATTTTATATTTTCTTACGAAATCTGAGGACCCCATATTAAGTGGTCTGAGGAATTCGCATGTAGATGTGGTACCTTACGTGGCATGATATCCATGTCAATTTTAGTGAACGTCAGTCACTGATTTAAACGTCATTATTGGCTCACATACACATTAGTGAAGGAGAAATACGATTACTTAAATTGTGAGTAAAATACAAGAGTTTACCATTTTCGAACGCGGGGTTAGATTCGTCGAATAATGCGTTAAATAAGTCAGCGTTGGATAAATTTAGTTGATTTTACACACAAATAATTATAATCATACGGTTCATGAAATAAAAGCGTAATAAAAATGAAATAAACCATACATATTACGATATTTACATATTTTAATAAAAATTTATGAAACGTTAATTTTTATGATGGTAATAGGCCTAATTTTTTACGTGTATAGTAGTTGGACATGTTCAGCAGACAGCCTATATTAACATTTTCGGCTACGACATATAATTGTTCGTATTTGTTTTTGCATCTATAAGAAGCTGTGCCTTGGGCACATGCGCTGGACAACGACAGTTACCGCGGCAATGGATCGACCCTCGTCCATGTCTATCTCGAGGTGTTAGTTACGCTTCTACTCTTAGCGGACATCTCTGCACTCTTCTCTGGCAATCTGTCCAGAGTAATGGTGGTAGTTACAGACTTCGCTACTTACAGGCGTTTGGGCTCTGCTGACACAGACCGCAGGTTTGCTGAGGAGAATTCTACAGTAGGCAGAGAGGTAGAAGCTTCAAGCGCAGTCATCGCCACGACCCATGGGACTTCGGCCCTCGACCTCAATATAGGATCCTTAAGATTGTTCTTTCCCAGAATAGATGCCCTTCTGATAAATAGTTTTGTAATCACATTTTATTGAACAGATACATTAATTTTGCGATATCACTGCTTGTCACCATTATTCTTCTTTATTAGATCACCATTTTAATAGTTCTTCAAAAGCCTCTTCCACTTTCCTTACACAAAAATAACTTCCATTACCTCTGAAACGTTTAGTATTAAAAATAACAGTTGCCCTAATCACAGTTTATTCTGAATAGTTAAGCCGTATTTTACGTTTACCCTCTTGACTGCGCTCCCACTGCTTCTTAAAATGGAGCGTTTAACATTCTTGTTTACAAAAAAACAAACATGGATTGACTTTATACCACACGTATGTCTTTCAACAGATAAACGTAAAATATGAAATGTTTCTGGTAGGAATTGCAGCTTAGACTTTGGCCTGTAATATTATGTACGTATTAGATGTTAATAATTCAAAATGACTATTTGGCTGTCTGACTGAAAACATTTGTAAGAATCCGAACACGGAATGAGGCAGAGTGATTTTATTGTAGTGATATTTCGGTTTTATTGTATTAATATTTCAATGAAAAATAGCAAGGAAATATATGATACCTTTATGTAGTTCAATGTCTCAGTAGTGTTCCTTCCTTTCTTGAGAGAAGTAACTGAACGCAAGAATTTAATAGACTATGGTTCACTGAAACATGATTAAAAACTTCGTTTTCATTACAAAGTATTTCTTTAGTCATGTTTCATTTTTGTCTATTACACGCTCCTCGCTTCACCGCCATCTTCTCTCTTTTTTACATCCTTGTCTCTGCAAGACTGTAACTCATTTTCCGGACAGCTGCTATAGGAATACGTTTACCTTTCCTTAGCTGTCGCTGGGATCGCTGAAAGCGTGCAGAATTGCGGTGCTGAGTAGCACTTTCCTGTCTTATTAAAAAAGTTAAGTTAAAAAAACATTTACTCCTTTCCTCTAAACATGACAAAACGCTAATTTAAAAAGCTAAACAAATCAACTTTAAGATTAATTGTAAAGTTTTGACTTCCTTCATGTTGGTCTAATCCCTAGAACAAAAAATAACGAAACTCGTTTTCTTCTGTCTTTCTCTGGGCTATAGTCTGCATCTTAAACGAATCCCTCCCAGACCCAATCACATAAAGTTATTAAAGTCTTTGTTCTCACATTTAAATCCCAATTCATCAGTAACAACTTCACAACCTTATTGTTACTGTGAATTATAGTAAAAAAAATGAGAAGTTAAAAACAATTGTTGTGAAATTTGGGTGATGGATTAACAAATAATTTCATGAAAGACTGCATCTTGAGTAACGGACAGCCGTTCAACCTGCTCTGTAAATTAAGTGCCCATCACGTGACCGGAACCCTGAGATAGTTTTCAACCACACACGCCAATACACATTATCCCTTAAAGGTCAATTACGTTTATGATATTAATTAAGGATGTATGCCTACGAAGAAGCTTAAGAAACTTCATGTAAGTGTAAGGATGTGTAATAATAAATTTTAATGCAGTTTATTCCAACAAAAGGCAGTTGAAATAACTGGTAATGTAGCTAATATAATGTCTATTACTGCAAACATGTAGGAAATCGTCTGTTGTTTCAGTTGAAAGACTATATCATTGGTGGCTTGTACCTTTACAATTTAAGCACACAACACCCATACAATATCCATTTTAGCATAACAGCCTTCACATTTTAACGTAAGATTCATAGATACCAATTAAATAAAGGCGTTATTTATATACATTATGCACATTGCCAAACTTATTATTCTACTAGCGACATTTCACAGGCCAAATAAATGTCATTATCTCAGCTTATAATATGTAAGTGATTGCATTGAATTACAAAAGCAAAAATATAAATATTGGTTACAAAATATGGCAGAGTTCATTTCAGTCTTTCTGCTTTAAGATATTTAGAATGCAAAAGAATAGTTCGAATTATGTTGGAACGTTACTCGTCCAAGGAGTCCTACAACATGTCTGTAAGGATTCATAGTTCTAGATTGATTTCGGAATTGAAATATTGGAGAGGGCCTAATACGTAACGGCTGATGATGATGGTGACGACGTGCGGGCGTCTTGATTCAGCGGCATATTCGACTGACGAGTTCCGTCCTCTGCGACTTTGAAACAGACTTGCACTAAGTAATAAGAGAATTTTTCAAGATGCTCCCTTTCATTCTTAATATTCTTAATTGGAGAGCATCGTGAAGGGTCCGAAATAATTGAAGTTTTTGTGCGGAGGAGGAAATAAAGGTGAATGATGTAGAGCCACTTGGTAGTGCCATCTTAACACAAAGAATATTTGAAGACGCATTTCTTTCATCTTAGTGAGAGTCTGGTGAATTCATTCATTTACGTCTCTAGAGTTAATTTCTGAGGTTCTCTGACCTCACGGTTCCTGTTTATTTTCAAGATAGTCTTCTATAAAAAGTGTCAACACTGATTCCATTAAATAAAATACAAAGCTACTTTTTATACTTTCATTAGATAATGAAAAATGTCATTTCCTAGTGCACAATGATCAACAGTCTCTCAAAATAATTACAGCTAACGACAGGACATTACATGGAAAAACATCACATCTACACACACACAGTCAGTACATTTCTGAGCAGCTCTTCATAAAATTGTTGGCAACTTATTGTGTCTACTTTAGTATTTTCAACGCGTAACTTCAATGATGAATTATAAAATGACAATAAAATGTGTCTATATGAAGGCAACACAATAAACGGTGGTATCATTTCTAAATAATTTATCTGGTATGCTTCGGGTTAGAAAACATATGCACTGTCTTACTAAGGATTAGTATTCTAGTCAGAAAGGTATTGATCTCTCGAGTAAGGGACTGGTTGAGTTTTGGACGGGTGATCGACTGATTTGTTTTAGTTGAGAAAGGTGATGGGAAGAGTTTGCTTGGTAAACCTGATATTTAGTTATGTTAAAGTATTACTGTATTTTAATTATTTATTTATATTTCGTTTCAGTGTGAAGACAGACCTAATGGAGGAGGGAGCTAATAGTTCTTTATCAGTGGCACGCGTGAACAAGACGGACAGTGGCAACTACACATGTTCCATCTCTCCGACAGAATACGCTACCATCACAGTGCACGTGCTCAATGGTGGGTAAGAACGCATGCCAATAAACGTAAAAGTAAAATAATATGTTACGTACACTTAAAATCATTCAGTATCTGGACTTTTCCAGCGTCCTTGTTTAAAATAAAGAAACCACGACGTTTCGGAAACTGGCTTTGTTTCCGTCTTCAGATGAGAGCATCTACTTAGTTGAGTCAGTCAGATAGAGCTAGTATTCATCACTGGATAACATATATTATCCAACTCTCCCAACATATATACCTGGGTACAGGTGTTGTCAGCAGATGATAGTAAGAATATGATAAAACAAAAATTGGATTATTATATTTAACAATGACGATGGAAAAAGTCCAGAGAGCGAATAATTTTTAGTGTAATCCACCATCGTCAGAACCCTTTAGAATTGAGTGTATTAAGTAATCGATTGACTATATAGCAGATTAATGGGAAATGCGTGTAGGTCACGTAAATGCTTCTCGTTTTCAAGACGTGAAAGACGACTGCAATGTAATTTTAATTAGTTCTACTGTATAACAATTTGAAGTCCAAATTTATTTATGTCATTTCCACACATGAACGAGAAATGTATTTTGTTTTAATTTCAAGATCATTCGACTCTCTGTTTTATATAAAAGGGACTTTTCAAGTGTTAGACGGAGTCTAACAGAAGCTTTTTTTCTGGTCTAGTTTTATAATTCATGGAAAATCTCGAAGGTTAAATTTATTTATTGCTTTAATCACCTTTTATCAGTTTAATCATACACTAATCACATGCAAGATTAAAGAAAGGAAATATGCAAAGTGTGAAATAGATACACTTGCAAGTATTTAATTAAAACTTATGTCACATCTATTCCAGAACAACTTATGAACATTTCTCAATAATTCAAGAAATGTTTCGAGAGAATATGTCTAATTCATTATATACATTTCTAAACTATTTTGGTAATCAGAAACTTTGAATTTTAATAAAGCACCGGGTTTCGTACTAGTTTCACAGTAAACGGTGAACGCTATTAATCAAATGTAGTATTAAAAGGTGTGTTGTCTTTTCTATGAGACAAGAACTGATTTTTCATATAACTCGTTTTTTGCGAATTTAGTTAAATTTCGAATTTCTCCGAAAAGGAGGCGGAAAAAACCAACAACTGGGTTGTAGAGCCAAGAAACAGTAGCAACAACAATTTGTTTTTTTAGACGACATGCACCAAATGAACGCATATTGGGTTAAATATGTCTGTCTGCCTGATTACATGATTCAGTTCGAGAACCGCAGGACGTATTTTGATTAAATATAGTATGGTCGATAAAATATTTGAGGTCACCCTATGTTTCCACAATCATTAATACCAACATGATAGAAAAGAAACTTACGAGGTGAGAGTAACAATAGCGTCACTTAATACAGAGTCATCCAATGATGTAAGATAATAAATCTTTGAAGAAATACACAATTATGGTACAGTAATTATATTTACAATGTGAAATAACAATGCAGCAGATACTTGAAAGAAAACGTTTTGACTGGGGTATGAAACAAATAACTTGTATTGTCTTATATTTCAGTGAATAAATTTTTAGCCAGGTTGTAATATTCGCATTCACAGATTTCTTAATATTTAAGGATAAAGTTTATATGGAAATTAGGAGCTTTAAAATTCTTACCGCATTCTTAGGGGTCCGCAGTGGCCGCGTGGTCTGAGGCGTGGGCCTTGTGCCGCTTGGTCGCTGGGACCGAGGGTTCGAATCCCACTCAAGCCATGGATGTTTGTCCGCGTTTCTCTGTGTTGTGCTGTCCTGTGTTCAGGTAGAGGCCTTGCGACGGGCCGAGCTCTCGTCCAAGGCGTCCTACCAACTGTCTGATAGTTCAAAGCCAAGGAAAGTTTTGGACCCGCAGATGCTCAGGCACTAAAGAACGGGTCGTTCCCAGTATCCAGTACCTGCATAAGTAATTAATACCTGGGACGAGTTCGGGATTTAATTAGCGTTGAGAACGCTGAATTAATGCGCAATGACGTGTATATCTTTATAATAGCCTTAACCAAACTTTGTGCGTCAAGGCCACATAACAACTTTAATACTTCCCCATTATCGCACGGCCCCAAATCAACTGTACAATACTCCTAGCTTTTCTGCACCGTGAATTTCGATCTATCTTGATCCTGAAAATGGTAGCTGCATTATCTGCCAGAACGTTGGATAACTATTTAGGATTCGTCGCGGTCTATCTCCAAAAACCGAAGTTACACAAACATTTATAATCGCAGACCTGGCACAAATGAGACTTAGATATTTAAGAACATACTGCATATCTGTTAATGAGACTAACAGATACTTGCTGTAGCAACGAGATGCCTTACCGCTGGATAGTCCAATTATATGTAAATCTAACCTGTGTTGCGATAGATGGCATCAGACCCGCGTGACCAGTCATCATATATCTCAGTTAACACATAATTTAATACAGCTCAGCGAGAACATGGTACATCCTATCACATAACAATTTGTATTTATTACAGTAAATTATTCTGAGTTTGGGATTATTAATTAGAACAGTAAGCATAACCATCCTTGAATTAGTAATGTATCACATGTCATGTTCAAACTTATCGTACAGTAATGTTAATAACAGCCTGATCATTTTTTGAACACTGTCAACAGAAGCAACGAATAATTATCTTGAGAAATATTATAAATTATGGAGAATAAATTAGTAAAAATTATAACAAAAATATTTTTAAATTATGATAATGATATAATAATAATAGCAACAACTCAACAACTACAGCCCTTCTGAAGCGAATATTTTGTCGTAGAATTGGGAAAGAACGTGGAGAGAGTAGGAAATTTCTGACGAATAGCTTCGTAATTTAATAGTTTATTCACCGTCTGTACACAAACTTAAAATGTTGTTAAAATTACTTAAGAATACATAAAATTACAACATTTTTTTATAATTATATCTTGATACATTTCACATTTGACGACATGTTTCGGTGTATTTTACCATCATCAGGTCAATCAATTTAAAACAGTTTTAAATTGATTGACCTGATGATGGTAAAATACACCGAAACATGTCGTCAAATGTGAAATGTATCAAGATATAATTATAAAAAAATGTTGTAATTTTATGTATTCTTAAGTAATTTTAACAACATTTTAAGTTTGTGTACAGACGGTGAATAAACTATTATATTGATTAAACACAAACATGACGCAGTTAAGATATAAATTAAGCTTCGTAATTGTTTCTATCAACAAACGTTATTGAGCTTGTCAAATCGTGGAGGATGAGGTAGACAACAAATGAGAACTTCATACATTATGTACATGGAAAACTGAAGGGAACAGACAACTTCATTACGTGGACATAGTAGGAAACGTCTCCTAAGTTGATCTTAAAGAAATAGCTTCTGAGAGTGTGCTTTATTACATGAATCACAATAATCGTCTACACAACTCTATCCTGAGTTACATGATTACAGGCCATGGCCCACTTCCTAATTCTTTCAGTTCCATTATAAATAGTATCGTCACAAATTTTTGTTTAATTTCCTTCCATCGTAGGTGTACGTTTGCCTCAGCTGTCTAAAACACCACCAATCTATGCTCATCCCTTAGCGTAAGGAATCAAGATTGACACCGAAATAAAGTATGAAAAGCTCTAGATATTTTATTCTTAATTATTTTTAAATATGAACCGAGAAGAAAATAGACTCAGAATCATCAAATTATTAATCTGGAGTCTGATAGTCTCAAAGAATTATTCACATATTCGACTAAATGTATAGCAAAAGAGAAGATTAGAAACACCTTTATATAACACCCGAGGAACGTGTATGATTTGCTTTCTTGTTTTATCGGAGAACTACATAAACACTCAGGGAATAATGCGTTTTCATTGCATGAAACGTACAGAAGTATTGAAAGCAACGTTCTCTGTGCACATCCATGTAACATGAGATTCGTGGGAATTTATCACAAAAAAGAACCTCTAGTAATCAGAGTGTAGGACAGGGCAGTTTGTGTATGCAGTCTAATGAATCATTTTAATGAACGTTCGCACCCAGTCGCTTGACCTACGTCACTCAATCATTATTCGCTCTGCGTTCCCCAGCGTTACTAACACCACGCGTGGTGTGTTCTAACACTGCCTATCTTGGCACAGGCAAAAGAAACTTTTCCACAGCTATAGACATTTTGCGTTTGATTTTACCCGGGCACTTTTAATATGAATAACGTGTGCCATGCACTCTATACTACTCATGAATCTAGTCAGAGTGTCCAATGAAAGCCAGAACATTTCTCAACGTTAAGAATTAATAATATAGGTCCATCCTGATTAGTTTAGTTTTTGCTCGCATGGACGCCATTTAGTTGCGAAACATCGAGATATGTAATCATTCGACATAGAATCCATACTCATAATTTAAATTGTTTAAGGGCTGTTGCATAATAATGTTAAACGCTGTCTCCGTTGGTACATTTGACATTGTTAAAGATTAAAAAATGTTTCATTCTGGACTTTTGGCATGTTGGAGGCATTGTATCATAGCAACTGTAGGTTTGTGTACGTGATTTTATATTTTATTTATTTAGTGTTCTGTCTGACGACAGGTTCATATGAACAGGATCCTTCCATCCTTTTCTCGGACTGGGACCTGTTCATATACGTTCTTGGCAGATGATCCAGAAGTGGTTTGCCATTGCCTTCTTCTGTGTGTGAATGGAGTAATTGTTGGGATGCCACGGAGAAACCGGGGAAGCCCCGGAGGAAAACTCCGTGTTGCCTAGACCACGGCCTTGCCCAACACAAATTATAAATTCAAGCACCGCCGGGAATCGAACCCGAGACCCCAGGATTACAAATCCAGCGTTCAAAACCGCTAGACCACCGTGGCTATTTATTTATTTTGATCGAAACTGATGTTAATTTTTATCACATCCTAACAAATTCTACATGCCTCTCAGAACTGAAACATTATACACCCCAAGCTGACGATGTTATTACTGATGGCGTGAATTTTAAAACTAATACTAGCCCACCGGCTTTAATAGTCAGTAAGCCTCCATTTTTATGTATCTGTTTCTTTTGATTTTCAGCGTCAACAGGGATTATTTTCTTAAACAGCTTTGTTTGTTTCATTTATTTAATGGTAAAGTTTTATTTTCTTTGCGGTACATACTGATTTCTTAAACACTATTCAATACACCTTCAGGTTTAGAGGGTTGAAATTATTAGGTGTGGCACTGAGACCAGAGAAAATTGTGTTCTACATATGCATAAACGTTTCTTTCCTAATACAGATGTTACGGAAAGTAGGCTATATGGAGAAAATTAAGAGCGCGCTTACGCATTTCTCCCATTCGTGCTACATGTTCCACCAATCTATATTTCCTTGGTTATCATATTAATGTTTTATTAATTATGAAGATAATAATTATGAAATTGTCTCCGTCTCCTGTTACTACATCCCTCTTAAGCCCAAATATTAATTTCAGAAAATACACAAAATGAGCTAAATTTTAATAAGGTCTTAGACCTAAAAGCCTAAACATATTTTATAAACAGATTAGTAGAAACTCGCAACCCAATCTGCATCAGTCTGGCGGAATCACAACTTCCTTAGAAAGTTTAGAGCATTAAATATCTTGAAATGTGTTATTTCACAAACCCAGTTTTTTACACCAGAAGATTTATATTGAAATTTTATTCAGTCCTTGTCAATTTCATGAAGTGAATAGAGTGGAGAGAAATGCGGCAATTCACAGTTGGCATGACTGAAGTCGCATACCGTCATAATTTATGAACACTCAACCGCGAGGAAGGACGACGACTTGAAATGGAAAAAGACTTGAAATTAATGGAGGGAAGTATGAATATTCATTTCTCAGTAAGCCAGACTACCCATGCGATAAACCGGGAGTTACATGCTTTTAAAATCAATGACTGGTGTACTCAATTTACTTTTAAAACGACCCGGTAATAAATCTTAATGGTTTTGGAAGGCAGCAGTGTGTTAAACAATTCAGATTCTTTTCCCTAAATTACTTGTGCAACTTCATCTGAAGCTACAGAATCGTGAAATATATTTTGTGATTCATAAAGAAACATTATGAAGATTTCTGTCTTCTGGGTTGTCGCGCCGTGTAGACTGGGTGGTTTCCACCAACATTTCAGAGGTCATACTGCCTCCGTCATCAGGGCGATATCTACCAGACTACACGGCGCAACAACCCAGAAGACAGCAGTCTTCAGACTCACCGCCGTGAAAACCTCAAATCCTACAAGAAACACCATGTTTGATGCTGTCTACTGTCTGACGTATGTTTGATGTTGATGACGTATTGGGAGTTGACTCTACTTCCGTAATTAGGTGAGTGGTTGTCATTATACTGACATTTATTGTGTTATTAGTGACAACAGTGAAAATTCAACCCGTGCACGTTAAATGCAAAAGACGTACACGAACCAATGGGCCACCGGCAAGGCCCAGAATTTTCTGATGAATAAATTCTTTCAGTTTCGTTTCATTATTTTTGTATGATTTGTGATTTATTCCGTCGTATTTTTAATCCACGAGCTGCTGCTATTTTAGATCGTGCTAGCACCGTAAGGCCGGGTTATATTGAAAAAATCTTAGGACCTAGAAAACTATACGGAGTACGAACAACATTCAGATCACCAGCTACGCTATGGGGCATACTCACAAAGACTAAACCAAAAATTAAATAGAGGAAACAAAGAATTAAATATGTTTAATCTTATGCGGGTATGGGAATAAATATATACGAGACAAGATGACCACTTGAGACAATATCACGGAACATAAGCACAACAGAAAGTTACAGAAATACCAAACTCTAAACTAGCAGAACACCCGAAGGATAAGGATTATAGAAAACAGTAGACTAACTAACTAAATGGCTTTCGGAACCTGAAGGTTCATTACCGAATTAACCAAAGCCCTTCACCTGTCCCTGTCCTGGGCCAACAAAATCCAGTCTCCTTCGACTCCTAACTCCCATAGATCCCTAATGACATTATCCTCAAGATCCCCCCAGCGGTCTCTCTCCTTCAGGTTTCCCGACCAATACCCGGTGCACACCTCTTACCCCATCCATACGCGCTACATGCCCAGCCCATCTCATTCTTCTCGACTTAATCACCCTCACAATACTGGGGGAGTAGTACAGATTTTTAAGCTCATCATTATGCAGCCATCTCCATTCCCCATCCTCTTCTCTCCTAGGCCCAATTGTCCTCCTCAACACCCTATTCTCAAACACCTGCAATCTGTGTTCCTCTCTCAGCGTGAGAGACCATGTTTCTCACCCATACAAAACAACAGGCAGAATTATCGTTTTGTATACTTTAATATTCAGGTTCTTAGAAATCAGATGGGAAGGCAAAATATTTTGAAGTGAGAAGTAGCAAGTCCGCAATTTAGTCTCCTCTTAATTTCCTCATGAATATTATTTTGATTTGTTATTGCTGCTCCCAAAATAAGTTACATTTGTCACACTTTAAAATGATTTATTAACCACCGTAATATGATTTTTCCCGCCTGTCTGCTCACGGGATACTAACAAATACTTAGTTTTTTCTTTTAAAATTACTTCTAGCCCCACATTTCTACTAGGTACAGAATACAATGGATTAAGGTAAAAACCGGACACAAAGATGGAAACATAATTATTAAAAAATGAAAGAGTCAGAAATTAACAGGCCATCAGTCAACCAAGCGTAAACGTACTGCTCTCCCTACAATCTAAGTGTAATGTAGGTATAGATTTAGTCCAAATGCACCCAATTTTTGGACGCCACGGTGGTTTAATGGGGTACGTACCAACCTATTATACGATCAATTCCTTATTCATTCACTAATTATACAAAAATTGTCAATATTATGACCATCAAACATGTGACGACGGGAGAAGTGTCAACTTCCGAAACGTCGTATATGTCAACATCTCATACAATGGGCAATGTCCATCACAGTATTCCTACAATCATGCCGTAAGTCAATTGCTTGTAATGTTCGTGGTGCATTTCATTTTCGGATAGGTTACTGAAATTACATTCAGACATAATGCTCCATTCTCTGTCTAAATTATGCCTTCTTCTAGCGTCCCCAAAGAACGCTTCGCGCATTTTCTCTGCTACCAGCTACTGCAGACTACTAATACAGTTTATAGGCAGGCAGCGATATTTCGTCTTAATTAACTCTTGTGGTTGGGCTTGGTACTACCGGAGAGTCGGTTCGTGTATCTTAATTGATAAACCTCTTTGTGGAATTCCCCGTGTTCCAGCGGGCGGTACCAACTTAATACTAGCAACCGACATTTTCAAAACCGACCGACTCGCTAATCCCTAATATGTAACTTTGCCATTATCTAATGACTGTTTACTTCAATTCTGGTACTGAAATATTCTCTTTACATGACGGTCATCGTGTTCCTGGTTACATGCCGTGTGGTTGCTATGCTACTCAGACACACATTTGTGTTGTGTATCTTAAAGAACAGAAGAATATATTTACTCTTTTGTTGGTACGTATATCGGATCTAGAAAACCGGCTAGTCTGATTGAAAAGTTTTAGGCAAGCTCAGAGGTAAAACACATCTTGCAATCTCAAAACACTTGAAGGTCCTTTTGTGTTTTTTTTTTTTGTATATAAATTATTCGTTGGGAATGATCGGTTAATTTCTGTAAAAATTCACGGGGCAAAAACCCAAGTGACAGGCAATTTTATAATCGCCACAGTGAGAAGTTGAAATTTCACTAAATTATACGTTTAAGTACCCCATAGAACAAGGCCCATTTATAAATATTGGCATTTTTGGTCTTTCCATATCTCAGGTGGTCAAGAAATTATCTACATTTTATGAAACTCAAACGATCATTGTCGCCTCCACACTGACATGTTGTTAAATCCTGTCCTGAGAAAGAAAAATCCTCTCGCTGGATTCGCGGTGTAATAACGTAATAAACCTCCGCTTCCATAG
This sequence comes from Zootermopsis nevadensis, assembly GCF_977971745.1. Taxonomy (NCBI): domain Eukaryota; kingdom Metazoa; phylum Arthropoda; class Insecta; order Blattodea; family Termopsidae; genus Zootermopsis; species Zootermopsis nevadensis. The sequence goes on from NW_028259145.1 coordinate 8,680,076, forward strand.
GAGACGCAGGTTTTCTTGATCAGCTGAGAGAAAGTCATTTTGTCAAGGACTGTCTTGTATGGCGTTCATATAACATTGTGTAGAGATAAATCACCATGGTCTCAGAGTTTGACGAGTTGCTAACCGCATGATCTAGTCTCGTCGGGTTTCTGGCGACTTGCGAGGTCTTATCCATCAAGATGTCAGATTTATCGTACAGTAATAAATTTTGTTTTAGAATCATCTGAAATTTTATATCTTTTATTTTTAATTAAATCCATATGGTTTGAGCTCTGTCCTCGAAATAAATATCAATTAAAATTACGTAATTACGAAAGGTTCCAGAAATGAACTTACTGCATTCACTACACTATCATGCCTATTTATCTTATTTTACTTTCATTATAATTATTAAAATTATTTTTTCCATTAATGCTTAATTATCTGATGGGTCGGTGCTATTTCGGCTACATCCGGGGTTTTTTTCTTTCTACTTGTATCAATAAAGCAGTCTTATATGGATTCATAACTTCCTAACTCGAAATTTCGTGTACTTTTTCCGTTCCTATGGTATTTCTAAAGAGATTTTTCAAGACTGAACCCCTTGCAAACATTGACTTTCTTTACTGTGAGGGTGTAGGAATAGCAGGTGTACTATTATTACCGCGGCGATAGTAAATGACATTTACTATGGAGCACTTTCCGTTGTATGTCATGTTTGAAATAGGGACGAAACTGCTAGTATTTTCAAGCGAAGCAATGCTGTTTCACAGCAGCCTGCCAGTGATTCATATAGGTTTATATAAGGCTGTCCCAAAATTATGTGTAAAAATTATAATATGGAATATTAATCTTCTTATCGATATCCGTGTGTTGTGATCATGTTGCAGTTTGTTCGCTAATTCACTAAGCACCATTGCTGACGTATGTAATTATTTATTTTATTAAAAACCTTTTTTTCATGTATTTTAATTGTGTTTACAACATTTTGGGACATGTACAAAAGCAGAAAATTTTTAAAATGTATTATATTATTATACGATCCTGTTTTCGCATCAAAAATTGTTTATAGTACGGTATGTGGTATATAGGTCATATGGAATGGAATTGTGAAATATTATAAGACTTAAAACATAATTTTACTCTGTTGGGTTTCAGCAGCTGCAGACTGCAAAATAAATAACTAGTTAACGAAATAAATAAATAACTATTGCACCAAATTATTTTAAAAAGTTAATCTCTTTCATGAATCTCAACAACACTAAACATTTTTATACACAGTTCTGCCGAGATAGAGTAATCTTACTTGTAACCCAAAATTTAATCAGCTAAATGTAGTTGCTCTCTTCATTATCTTAGGGCATTTACTTGACTCGCTGTTATTTTCGGACGACGGCTGGAATAGTTCCAGTTCTGCGGAACTTCACTGATTATCACCTCGTTTCCCGCAGCTACAAGAACCCCAACTCGGCCTTCAACAACTTCCGTATCTTCAGAAACACGTTGCGTAACGGCAGCCATGTTGTCCACACAGACCTGTCTACTCGACAGCGCTGCTTCTTCGTAATTTATTGCATAGAGTGCCGAATTTAACAACAGATGTCATTGCCAATGTAGCCAAGCTCTTTAAATATGTCTTCGGTGGTTCTCAGCTGCATTGGAAAGAAGTAATTGTATTAGTTGGGTGTGTTGGAATTCTTCGTATGGTTCGACAGAACGTAAGCAAGTATAATGTACTTAAAGAGGCACGTACAGAACAACTAACAAAATAATTCCATTGAACAGCAATACGTGAGAAGTCTCTCAGCTGTTAAAGGAATTCTATGCATTTTATGGAACATGGACGTTCATTACCGAGTTCACAACAGCCAGCGACCTTCTGACCTTAATCTTAAAATTGTAAATGGTATTCTTAATAAGGGGTTCGCAGTGGCCGCGCGGTCTTAGGCGTGGGCCTTGTACCGCTTGGTCACTGGGTCCGTGGGTTCGAATCCCACTCAAGCCGTGGATGTTTGTCCGCGTTTTTCTGTGTTGTGCTGTCCTGTGTTCAGGTAGGGGCCTTGCGACGGGCCGATCCTTCGTCCAAGGTGTCCTACCGAATGTCTATAGATCAAGCCAATGAAAAGTTGGGACCCGCAGTGCTCAGGCACTTGAAGAACGGGTCGTTCCCAGTATCCAGTATTCTTAATAGTCCTGCATTATTACTTATGTTAACTGATAAATGTGATTAACTATTAAATTAATTAACATAATTTAATAGTTTCACATAAAATACACACCTCTGTACTTAACATACTTGAAGATAACCAGACATACACTATTTCAGAAAATCGTTATAAATAAACTACAAAACAGTCATTTTACAAAATTTCTAGCAGTAAAATTAAATAAGGCATAACAACAAAATATTTTTATTCTTCTGCGTAAAACCAAGATTATATAAAACTAGAAGTGTCCAACGAACTGGTAGCTGTCTTATTTTTGGATGTGATGTATCAACTACCTGTTCCGAAAGAAACATTTTGGATGTTCAATGTCTTTAAAGTTTTCGTTTTGCAACCTGCTGAACCTATTAAAGTCTCTTATGCTGCTCTTCGTTCAAGCCCTTATTATGGAAACATAGCATTATCGTAATGCATGCTGTACATTAACCGACTAGCAGCCAGTTCATTGTTCCACTGTAGACAGCCATTACAAAAATAGTATAATGAAGTACAGTCACGTTCACATATCAACGTGTGGAAAAAGGCAAAGGATGGATTAAAAAAGAGAGAGAGAGAAACGGACAAAGGGAGAAAGATTCCTAGTGATGTTTTGAAGTAACATTTTACGACGGTAGTTGTGCACTCTTTATAGGGCCTAAATATAGAATTTTAAATATAATACGCTTAATTTGTGACAGACGTCCACTGCATAGTCTAAGCTACTGATAGCCTCTGTAAGCAAATTACAAATTTGATTTGTAGCAGTTAGCAGGCTGATAAGATTCACAGACTTCACAAATTATTCCCAGAAATTCATTTATTCTGCGCTGGTTTTGCTACTGAGATTCTGAGGTAGCACCGCGATTTAATTATCCTGGTCTGAGCTGAGCGTGATATATCAAGGCCCAGCTCTGGCGGAAGAATATAGCACTGCTGCTACGTCTTAATTTTAATTCCATAGTCGAAGTATACAATCGCAAACTTTTGGTGGCCAGAGTGCACACCACTATGTCTAGACGTGTTACCTTAGCGCAGATGATTAATCGGTAAATGAGAGGAACTGGCAACGGGCGTCATAAATACGTGACTGTCAGCCAATGCTGTTTGGAGGCGGACAGTGATGAGAGTTAATGCGGATCATAAAACCGCGGGGTTGTTGTAGTGTCAGTATACTCTTAAACGTGGGGGTAAATAAACTGTGTTCGACGAATGAGTAGTGAGCATCACGGTTCTACAAATGTTTACAACCCTTTGAGTGAGTGAATGTCTGTTCTAGGAGAAAGCCTTGCGGAACTTCATCACGGCAGCCGGTGTCCGGTAGTACCGCGCTCCGAGGGCATTCTGTTGCTCATATGTCTCCTGGTAGCAGTCTTCAGATGAGCTCGCCTCAGCAACACAACGTCATCATATCACCCGTAGTGCCTCTCGCAGAGCCCAAACACCAGACGGCGTAATGGTGCCTACTCGAATTAGTTGATGTTGTGTTTTAAGTGGCATCAACATTTTTATTATTACTATTATTCTTACGTCTCGTCGTTGTGTTACATGGGGACGAGTGTTACGGGCAACAACGGTGGTAACAACAGTGTTTATTTTAACGGGCAACGCCTATATCCAGCCAAACAAGTCATTATCTTAATATTTTACAACACTTTCCAGATAACCGGAGCATTTAGAACTGACCAAATAATGCACAATCTGTCGTGATGTGTATAATTACGAACTCAAGGCAATTTTCCTCGGTTTCTTATGAGAGTAGAAGTTTTGTTATCTTGTTCAAAAAGTTTCAGTTGTCCTCAACCGGTTGAATTCAGATCATGAAAGATACACTTTAACAACACCTTTCCATTTACACATTACATTTCAAATCGTCCCTTCCATTCACGTAATGTATTAAACGTTAACTCCGTAAGAACTAAATAATTTATTTTTGAAATTTTCATGAAAGTGAGGATATCGATTATATACTTTATTGCAGTAACGTCGTTTGAACTTGTGGGTATATTAAAGTTCCGGAGGAACATGCTGACTTTATCTTGAGGGCTACAGCAGTATGTTCCTCTGAAATGTTGGTATGTATCTACAAGCCAACACGGTGTTTTTACCAGGCAGACCGACACTGATAAACAAAAATTTCTTCTTCTTTTAACTAATTTCTTCACTGACAGCTTCTTATAAATAAAACTGATCACCCTCAAAGATTTCAATTTCTTTCAATCTGAAAGTCTCTGATAACGTCTGCAAGGTTTAAACTGATGAAGCCTCGAAAGTGTTCGTTAAATGTAACTACAGTTTTCACAGCCACAAATTCTTCGCCTTTAGTTGAATCCAATGCTCATTACAATGTTCAGGTAAGTCCCCCACTGGACTCTATTCTGGGTCAACCGAATCTGGTCCACATCTAAGCATCCTCTCTCTAATCTAATTTAATAGTCTCATTACTCGAAAGCCCAGATCCCCATGTTTCCGTTGAGGTGTCAGGATAAACAAATTTCTATGTATCTTATTATCTCCCGACATAAGTAGACATGTACAATTTATGTATAACGTTGAACATAACATATTTTTTTAAGTTTTTGTTTCATCTTTACGGAAGTGACACGTCTTTGTTTCATACATTTTATGAGGTATGTATGAAAATAATCAAGATAATTGAAATGTTTTAAATGTAACAGTTGGAATTTGGAGCAATATTATTAGCAGTTTTTGCTTGTTACTATTAGGTGCCTGCCTGCCAGCGTACTTACACGGCAAGAGACAACATGGCACTGAGGTTAACAACAGCACGAATTATAACCTCTTACAATTCTTCTCATATTGATACACGGAAGACAACCGCTAAGATATTTACATGTTATTTTATTGCGATATTGTGTTCAGTAAGCCATATACTCCCTAATAATGGGAGAAGTTGTGCGGATTTTTATATGGAAATACAATAAAATAACCATCGATTCAACGTTTGAACTGAAAGTGTGCGTTTTCGGAAAGGCAGACTGCGAATAGTAGAAAAAGGAGATATGCAGAATGAGTATGTACTCGGATGATGGTGTTTGCTTATTCCCCGGGTCCCGAAAACCCTCGAGAAGTGGGAATACAGACTGCTACAAGAGCCCTATTCAGAACTTCGGTTGTGAATAAATAGTTTTGAATTTAAGAGAAAACACTACAGTTCTATCAGCTGTGCAAATAAATACATGAGCTATGCTTCCATATAACTCTCATCTCCTTACTTCAGAAAGTTGTATGGGTAGAGTATAAATTATATTAGAAGTTGAGGGAGTGTATGTATGGCTTTAAAAATATTTAGTAACAAAATTAAAGGAAAACAGTGTATGCCATATTTAAACTTCTGCGATATTAACCAATAATATTTCTACGATTTGTGCAAATACCTTTTAATTATCAATAATTCGTGACATAAATATTCTTCTACTCGACAAAACTGATGTACCTTGAACAAAATGTTTTAAAAGAAACAGTAGTACACTTTAATTTTAATTATAATTTTATATGTTAAAAACGTTAAACATGTGTAACACTGGTGGCCTGTTTACAACATGGCTTTCAGTAGTAACAAAACCTGCTGTAACATATTATTGTGGAATCAGTCCCGTTTCGACATTAGTAATTGTTTTCAAATTTGTAAGATTTCTAATTATCTTGCTATGACGCCAAGACACCGAGTCTTATACAGCAGGTAGGCGGGAGAGATGTCATGTTTCTTTCTGAATGGCAAGTGTTCATGTAATATACACAGGACTTACTTGATTAATTGTTCGGACTTAGATTTCTAAAACAGCTTCAGGCCGGGATATATTGATTAGTCTATGAGCTGTCCACTAGGTCGCCGTTTATATTTTCTATTACCAGTAAGGACCCGGGATATTTATATTCCCTTTAATGCCCAAACTATCTCTGGTACTCACCCGGTCTCCAATTGTATGTCTACCAGGAATAAAGCGACCAGTGATTAAAACTGCAAATAGAACAACGCTAATAACATAAAGCCATACTTTCACTCCCCGATACGTTTCCACTGCCTATAAATACACAGAAAGCTTGGATCAACCGAGGTGCTATCCAAAAGTTCACGGAATTTGCCCATAAAAAGAAAATTGGTTATCATAACTCTTAGTTTCCATCGTCTCCTTCGAAGTAGTCCCCTTGGGCATGGATACAGCTATCCCAGCGTCTTTTCCATGATTCCATGAATCCGTGGAAGTCTTCAAGTGAGAGTGTTTTAAGCAACTCCTGCGATTCTGCCTGGATCTCATCAATTGTGTCAAAACGACGGCCATTCAATCGAAATTTCATTTTGGGGAACAGGAAGAAGTCACAGGGGACGAGGTCAGGCGAATAGGGTGGGTGGGGAATCGCTGTCGTGTTTTTGGAAGCCAAAAACTGCCGAAAAATGAGCGATGTGTGGGCGGGCGCGTTGTCGTGGTGGAGAACCCAGCTGTTGTTCTCCCACTTTTCCGGACGTTTGCGCCTAATGCCCTTTCGTAGCAGCTTCAAAACTTCACAATAAAACTTCCCGTTGACAGTTTGACCACGGGGGAAAAATTCCTTGTGGACAATGCTTTGGATGTCAAAAGAAATATCAACATGGACTTCACATTGCTGCGAACTTGACGTGACGTTCGCCCATCCTTAAAGCGTTTGTACCACAAAAAAGTTTTACTTTCACTAATAAAATTCTCACCAAATACTTCCACAAGCATTCGGTGGGTTTCTACAGCAGTTTTTTTAAGCTTAAAACAAAATTTTATGCAGATTCTTTGCTCCTTAAAATCTACCATTTAAAAAATCACCGAACCACTACAACACAACGTTACAAAACGCACGAGACCCAAGAACGCGACTTTTCGCCTTCACGGTTGTTGGTACACTAATTCTCAAAGGATACTGCTCGCCCCATCTAGCGGCGGCAGACCATTCCACAACCGGTTCGAGCGTGGAATTCAAATTCCCTGAACTTTTGGGTAGCAACTCGTGTTTGGATCCATATTCACATCTTTCAGATTCGCAAAATAATTTCGTATTCACTAAGATCAACAAGCGATGCGCGAAATCACATCGCCTGTAGATTCACACCAAAGCAACTAAATTTATGGTCCGTTCAACTCTCTGTGAATTAAATAAACATTGCATTCCACATATTCTATATATTTCACACACTTAATAATTCTTCAGTAACGCTGCACACAAAGTTCCCATTTGATGATGCGATAAGCCACTGCAAACAACCGTTCTCTACTTGGATAGACGATGTGTATCGCTCAGTGCTATAAGAGAAAAGTTGCTTCCCACTTTTATCGCATTTTCCTTGTTTGTAGTTGCTTTGGTGTGAATGCATCATAAATCATCATAAGCTGAGTTTATGGACCCAGAATACTGACTGAGTCTTGGTTTATGTAATCATAGCTCTGAGTGATATGCGAGCACTGATGGTTACACGCTCTGTTAAAACATATTCAAATTCATAAAGTTCACGTCCAGGAATTATGTCCGCATGGAAGTAAATTTTAATCAAAGACACATAATTGTTCATAAATATTTTACCTAATGGACACTTGCCAGTAAGTCACGAAGTCTATCTTTAACATATTTAAAATGAAACACAGGCCTTAGGATATGCAAGTGATTATGTTTTATTCAACAAATTTTCTCTTTTTTAAATTGCATTCAGTGCTGGAACAACACCCCATTTTTGCTCATGACGCGAAACTTGTAAATCAGCCTCGAAATGAAATCATCGATCAAGGAGGTTTGCACAGTTACTGTATTTACAATTTACAAACAGAGAACTGATTCATTAGGCCTATAACTGTCTTCCTTATTACTGCAAGCTACTAGAGAGATTTAGTAAGATTGGACATTGGTCAAAGCTATCCTAAATAACTGCTGTAGCTACTATTGTTAGAATGAAATAAGGCAAGAAAAACAATTTTGGACTTTAATCCAAGTCTGTGTGGTGGCTAAGACGACCAAGAAAGCCAAAACACATACAGTGGTAGGAAAACACACACAGTGCATTAAATACACAATACATGGAGATAATGGTATGATGCTAGATTCTAGCAAGTTTATTTTACCTTCAAATGAAACATCTTATATCTGAATTTACTGTTGTATTAATGTCTATTGGTCGTCAACACACGGACCGTAGTTCTGGTACATAATCTTCACAATGAATCACGTTGTTATATGAAAGCAGTTCATCAGAACTTAAAAAAACCCACTGTATTTTACACATTTTTTATTTTTTTATTCTAAATCGTTTATATTTCGTCCTTAATGTCTTCAAATTGTTTCGAAAATTGTAGTTACTAACTACTTGATGATATTTTAATGAACGTTTTTAACCTGAAGGTAACGTATATTGTGACCAATAATATGAACGAAATTTTATAGGTATACTCTTTGGACTACACTACGTTTCCAAAGGAATTTCCCACAACACGTCAAGGACAGTGACATTATCAGGTTGTTTCTTTTATAAAGACGACTCAAAAGAACTTTGGAGTTACATGGCTCGTGTTATAAAGTAATAAAAATTCAACAATCTTCTAATAGTGACCTTTTACACTAGCAATAATGTGTTCTAAGAATGGCGTTGTGTCATGCGGATAACTTATATTCTAGGAGAAACGCGGCCGGCAAAGACGTAGACTAGCATGGACGGGACCATAATGTATTCTGCTCTCACGCCGGATCATTAAGAACACACAAAATGTTAGTATTTCGGGAAAAAAATTATATTTGAAGACAGACATCCAAAATTCGACATTCTACACATAATCCGCATACTGAGTGACCAAAGCATTGTAATTAGATTTGTGGTTCTAATGGCGGTAAAGATGAGGATTTTGGATTTTGGTCTTCAAGATTTTAACAGTATGTGGTATTATAGGTATATACAACTTTGAAGAGGAGCATACTGCCTTCATCAGGACCTTCAGCTTAAGCAAATTCAAAGTTTTTTTTTTAAAATGTCACTGCGGCAAATAGAACACAAGAGAGCGTTTTTTAAATAATGCTAATTTTAATTGCGAATTTAATTACAGAAAAAAGTGCTATTAAATTTAAATTCAATGCTGATAGTCATCAGAATATTCCATTTGAATTTTTTTAAGACACAACGAAGGCAGCGAGGTATACGAATGCATAAACTAGCTATGCAAAACAATTATAATTTTACTTCTAATTCCAGAAAGGAATTGTAACTCAGAAGTTTTATAAAATAAGGGAGGCTAAATGCACATTCTCTGAGAGGCACGTATCCATGATATTAAAATGAACGTGTAAAATAAATAAAAATACAGGCGTATCACTTCTAACTTTCGAATTTTATTCAGACGCAGTGAATGCCGAACATCCTATGCATTCTGAGAACATCGAGATATTGATATTACTTAACTTTCTTTTTTACAGATAATTAAAAAATAATTTTATTTTATTACTAAAATAATCTACAGAATATGCGTGTATTCCCGAAAATATATTTGTCTTTCTCCGTGCTTCTTATTTTGTTCTGAGCAGGATACGAACCAAACATATCATAGTTAAACCGAAGCTAATGTAATATAATATGTCTATGAAACACAAGTGAGATACGTGAAACACCTAGAACAATTATAATAGCAAATGTTTGTCAAAAATTTACATTCTTCGATCATGTTTTAATGCGAACGTAACTAAGTAGGATTAAAAATATGAACTCGATTTTTAAGATTCATGTAATATTTCAGGGAATACAGCCCTGTTTGACTTTATTGAAAGTTGCATACATGCATATGTAAGTTATACTCGGTTACAACAGGAGGCTGAATAATTCAATATGGGTGGATTACCGAGGCATGTGAAGTCAAGTGAAGTCTCTAATAATCTGTATGCAAAATAAACTTGCCTCTTAGCATGAGCGCACCAGAAATGTTTATACACTGAATGAGAAGCCATTAAATACACAGCTGTGCTCTTAAATATATTCCAACACATACTCAATTTGCCAAAAAAAGCAGGTTTGAGTTGTAAGTGGAATTTTTTAATTTAAATTCCTTGTATCTGATGTAGGGAACGAGGTCATCTTTATGCAAATTTAAAACCATATATATGCTGCATTATTAATGGTTTATTAAAGGGCTGGTAAGTGTCTTCTGAAATCTAAGCGAGATTGTAGTTAAATGAGCTCCTCTTTAAGCAGCTTGAAGATATTTATATCCGAACGTAATTATTAAATACTGACATTAATTCAGATTCTTTAAATATATCCAGAATATACGAGATAATGTAATTAAACAACATATCCAAGTTGAAAATCCTTCTTGGGAAACTAATAGTCGTTCAGATAGTAAATAATTTAAACAGTTTATGGAACCAGTCTTCAAATGAATTCGGAAATGGACACTACTCTAAGCTAGTTCAGTTCAATTTAGATCTCCATAAACTACTTTCGTAATACCCATCTACGGTAGGTCTCCCTGGTAGTTTTGTATATTCCAGTATTCAGTTGTGCATTTCTTATCTCGTGAATATTTAGTTTTCGGAGCCACAGCAAACTAACATGTAACATTTTTCTAAAGATGTGAATCATTTATCCACGTTGTTCTGAATTTCAGTTATTGTTTTTCTTCATGCTTGTATAAAATTGTGGAAGTTTCTGAATAAGACACTTCCAGTACTCAGAATGGGGCGTGAGAATGTGACGGTTTTCCGTAGGCACCACTATGCCACTCTGAGCATTCGCCCGCTCCACTCTGTACAAACTACAACAGAGGTCGCACACGGCAGTTCGACGGAAATTACTGCGAAGACTTTTCGTTTAAGCTGTCAATCGTCTTGACTGCGAAATACTAAGTGAAATATTAGGACGCATGACAACAATTTGCATCGCGCCTAACATCTGTGACAAAGCAGAAACAAGGGACATTACACAAACTAAATGTTGTATTTGAAGTTGATTTTTATATAAGAAAAGGCAACATAATAATTGTAATTGAAAATTATTACCATAAAACGTATATTGTACGATTACAACTATATATCATGTGATAAAATAAAATGTAATCCTGTTTTCATTCATACAATATATATTGCTTAGATGTGTTTATTTTTAAAATCATATTTATTACAGCGAAATTCTCCAGCATTCAACTCAATACTGAGTGGTGAGTAGCAACAATATATATATATATATAATATTAAAATTCTTATTTAAGAATGAAAATGTTCATAGCTAGTTTTAATTAAAAGAGTGAAAATGGAATTGTGACCTTGTGTCAATTCAAGGCACATCAACAAAAAACAGTTTTCATAAAAACCACATCAGATTGTTTTACTAGTTACCTTCCAAGTTGACACGTTCAGCGATACATCCCAAAGAAAAGTAATTCTTCAAACCAGATATGCTCAATGAACAAAGTTTCATATTCATCTCCCTCTACGGTTCGACATTTTACTGGCAGTTTGTCCTCGAAGTTAAATATATTTACTTCCTAGATACGTGAAACTTCGTAAACTGATGACAGACTTGCAAACTATATTCATTTATAAAATGTAGATGAGAAAGTTATTTAGGATCTGAGGTTTTCACGGCAGTGAGTATGAGAAATGCTGTCTGCTGGGATGCTAAAGCGTGTAGTCTGGTAGATGTTTACCAACGTTTCAGAGTTTCTTGCTGCCTCTATCATGAGGGCGAAGAACAAGCCTTACGCAACGAACCAACCAAAAAGCAAATTAAGGGTGGATATCTCCGCAACGGCAAGACATCGTCCCTTGCTACGTAACACCAATTGTGCGTGCGAAACGCACTGCTGGAACTGTTATAATTGAAACGGGAATTTGCTTGCGTTAACAGGAGCTTTGTCGTGGAGGAAGCCTCGACTATTCACATTAGGCTAAGTTGCTCCTAATAACAGGCTATCCCGTCAGACAACTTCTGCTTCGTGCAAAGGATTTTAGGTGGTTGGTATTCTGGGATTTTAACCCAGAGGGGGTGGAATTGCTTCGGCAGAAGGCCTCCGGGGTTGAGATTGGCAAGGTAGGATGAGATGATTTTCACCAGGTAGAACGAGCAGTTGAGTTCGGTTAGATTGTAGAGCAATCCATACAGTATCGAAAGCTTTGACCACATTTAAGAAAACCGCGCCGGTTAGCCGCTTCTCGTCAAAATTCCTGTTAACCGTTCTAATAAGACAGACCAGCTACAGTGTTGCGCTACGTCGGCACCGAAACCCAAAGTGATCATCGCGCAGCAGCCCAGTTCGTTTACCTTGCGTAGGACCCTAGTTGGAAGGATTTTGTTGCAGAACTTGCCGATCGTATCAAGAACACTGATGGGTCTGTAGGAAGATGGTAGCATGGGGTTCATCTACGACTCGAGTATGGACACCACAACAGCGTGATTTCATGCCGAGGTGAACTACTGACTGCAAAGGACCGCGTGAAACTGATTCGTGAGAAAAGTTTTCGTGCGCCTTGCCACATTTCTCAGGACACTGTTAGGAATACCGTTGGGGATAGAAGCCTTACCAAACTTGCGTCCCTTGATGGCCAGAAGGAACTCCGAGGGACTGGTAAATTTCGGTTCAGTTGAGGGTGCATATTTGTATGATCATATCGCCTAGTTAACCAAGTCAATAACAGCCGCGTTTGATGGGTGGCCCACCGGTTGAAACTATACCTCAAGATTGTCGGCCAGGGCTTCCGATTTCTCAGATTCCGAGAGAGCCAGTCCTCCCGGCACATGCAAGGGGGCGACGGAGTAGTTAATCTCATCACCCGCTTAGTCATCTTCCATTGTAACTTATCATAGTTGTCAAACGATTCCAGCGAATCGCTGCACTGTTCGTTCCTCCACTCGTTGAGCTGATAGATCACCGACGTCTAGGGGCAGTTGACCTGAGCTTTCAAAGCGAGTTTCCTCGTGACCTGACACTCCCTCCTCAGACGGTTCATGAGGTATAGTTCATCCTGAATACTAGCGGGTAGAGAGAGCCCCATGTCTACGCGAGGTCGACGCTTGGGAGCAGATGCAGCTGTGGCCTCATGGATGGCGCTCATCAGCTTCTCGACGTACGCGTCGATTGCATCCTCGTAGATTATCATGGGATTTCCCAGAGGTCTGCTTTCGAGGCAAGCCTGGAATGCACTCCAGTCCATTCCCGTGAATTGGGAGCGATCAGGTAGGTACTAAAAGGATGATCGGCACGTGGTTTCGATGAGGACGGGCAGGGTATATGAGCTGAGTGCCGGGCAGAGAGTCAGATACGCCGGTTAGACGAAGTCCTTGACGACTGTCATGTGAAGGACGTCAGTGGTTCCGTTATGTTTGTAAGGAGCCGTTGTTGGGGAGTCCAGCCCGTAGATCATGCAATAGTTTCTGTTAGCTTTATCCCGCAGGAGCGAACCCATCGTAAGGATCAGCCTAGAATTACAGTCCGTGTACATTGCGTTGAGGTCACCAGCCACCAGTACTGGGATCCACCCCGTTCAGGTACTCAGTCAGGTCCAACTCGGTACACGGTCGCGTGAGCGGAGAATATGCTGCCACGAGGTTCACTATCTTGGTCGCCATAAGAAGATGAATGGCAGTGGTCTCCAGGTGCTGCAGACCCGAGACTAGCACAGCATAATGATATATGCATCTGTGGACTTGGATCGTTGTGCCTTCCAACGTCGATGACAAATAGTTCGCGAAACATAGGACTCGACCCGATGTGAGGTGCGTCTCGTTCAGGAGGGAAACATCTACATCGTGTTGAAGGAGAATCTGTTACAATTCCAGCTTCCTGCCACGAACACCAGCGGTATTTCACAAAGTTAGCCGCAAGGCAGCCCGGTCGTACTCGGCTACGAAGAGGATCACGGCTTTGAGGAGGGCTCGCGGACGAGCAACCGCTGTTCGAAGGGAAGAGGCCGCGGAGAGAAGACGACGTGTCAACTCGAAACAGGGCTTGATGCTAAGATTCTCCAGGATATCCGCTATCCCCTGGGGCGGGGACTGACCCTTTGAGGGTGTAGAGCCGATCTTTTGAAGGAAGAGTTACGGAGTCCGCCACCGGCTCTTCAGGACGTGCGGACTTAATCTTGCCGCTGACAGGTATAACGTCCCGCTGGACCATTAACTTTTGCCGGAAAAGGAGGGTGGCTTTCTCCACAGCCTCAGCCTTTACGACGCGGCCACCTAAAACTATTTCGTTCCAGCTAGGGCCCAAGTTCTCCTGCTCGGATGAAAACTTAGCTGCTCCGATCAAGGCGCTGACAGCCGCGTGCGCACGCCGTCCTTTCGGCCGCGCTCCACTTGCGCACGCTTGGCAGTGGCAGCCATCGCTTTCTTCCACTGACTGCAACTTCAGTAGCTGGCAGTGTGGTTGTACCCGCAGCTGCAGCAGTTAGACTGCTGCTTGGGGTGACACGCCCCAGATGGGTGCGCGTTCACGCAGGTCACATACTTGGGTGCATAGCCGCAGTTCCGATGTGTGTGCAAGAAGCGTTGGCAGCGCTTGCACTACGTGTGCTCCTTCGGTGAACTGTACGACTCCACCTTCACCCTCAGGCCCCAGAGTTCGGTGAGAGCGCTCACCTTCACCATGGAGAGGCCCCGCGCCACTGACAGTATGAAGTGCGGTGTGAGACGGTCTTTATCAGAATTTTGGTCCCGTCGCCTCGATCGGAGTTGCATGATCCCCTGGTAATCCGCTTCAGGCATGCTCTTGCCTAAGTTTTTCAACAATAGGCGCACGCATCAATCCTCAATCTGTATATGTCGACATACCTACATTTTCCCGCCATGACGAGCTAGAGCAGTAAGAGGATGCTACGGCTGTCGTAGCAACATCCCGTAGTCCAACGCTTCTCTTTGGTTATCTGGAGGCCTACCTCAGTAGACTTCAGCTCTAGCTCAGGACCTGGAGGATTGCTATCAACGTCTCGAAAAGCACCGCGGTTTTCTTCGTTAAGTCCTCGAGTCTCATCAAGAAGCCCACAGCAGTGCAGTTTCTTGGACAAAAATACTAAAGAAAATAAAGTCCATACCCTATTATGAAGGAGTATTGAGGCATTTCACGGTACTAAAGAGGTTAGAGAAAACAACTGTAGAGAATAGCAGATTTAAGAACTGTTAGATCTGGAGAAATAAAAATCTTATATTTTATGTCAACTCCTACTGTTCTGAAGGACAATTCCAGTCATATACGCTATGTGTCTAAAAAAAACTAAATATGAATCACAGTCCTTCATGACATGCCCATTATATGTCTCTCCATTATTCCTATACTACAAATACATTTCATCTCCATACACTTTGTGACATCTAAGCTTCTCACGGCGGTGAATATGTCGATGTTGGTCTTCTGTGTAGTAACGCTGTGCTGACTCGTAGATGGATATGTTTTAAAGCCGTAGTGAATTGTTATACGACATAAATTTTCGGGGAAACATTGTGTCTCAACCTTGAGAAGTATATAACTCATGTAAGCAAGGCGTTACAATCCAGAAAAGAACACTGGCGTCTTATGACACTGTTACACGAAACAGCGTATACTAAAGCAGAACACGATATTTTATGGTATTTCGCCACCATCGTTAACTACACACGTGGACAATTTACAACTGTAATTTTCACTACCCGAATGAAAAACAAATTAAACAATTAATTATTCGCCTACCAAGAGAAAAATGTCAGCTCTGATTGGACATTTCAGCTAATTTTTCGTGATCCCATTGGTAATTTTAAGATGTAATGTTGACATTACTCCGGTACTAAATAATGCACGCTTGCAGCCGTCGATAAATGCCAATGCTCTTATGCCCCTTGTCCAAACTGTTGAAATAAACAACTCTCTATTATATAAAATTTACCATTAAATCCATCCTAAAACTATTATAATCCTATTTAAATCAAAACTTAACACATACCGATCTCTTTAAGTTTATTAATTATTAGGATCACAATCATACACATGTGGGTCTTTCCTTAGCCAATAATAATAATAAACCGTGGCGTAACAGCCCACTGAGAGCCAAAGCCGACTAGCTAGCTGCTGGCATCACGTTCACATGCCTAAGCAGAGGTGAACGATCATTCAACCAGATACAGAGTGACTTGTGGTTAGCACGACGAACCCCCAGCCATTGCTAGTTTTCATGACCGGATTACGCTACCCATTGTAGCTCCCCAATTTCCTCACGATGCTGGGTTGGCACCGGTCCCATACACTGGTCGAAAGTTCATGAGAAAGTTTCTTCCCCCCGAGACTCGAACCAGCGCGCATTCCGTATCACCGGTCCGAAGCATGATGCCTCAGACCGCGCGGCTACCGCGCGGGACTCAAGTATATTATAACAATGTATTTATCAATTTCGGCTTATGTACTCGTTTAAAGACATTAATCATATGGAATGTTAAATATCAGGTGTAGAGATTGTCGGTTTTTAAAACCCGGTTTTTTGGATAAATTTGTAAAATTATAAAACCGGTTTTTAAAATTTGAAAAACCGGTTTCAGATACTAGAATTAATATAGAAAAATTAGTTAATTAATTAAATAAAACCGTTAATATTATGACTTGACATCGTCTCGGGCACTAGCATATTGTAGTAAAACTAATCTTCATGAGTCAGGCGAATGTTTGACATGCAAATCCACAAACGCATTCTATTTTTAATTTCGTGTAAAAGAGTAGTTTAGAAGAAATTATAGCAAAACTTGCTGCAATGGATGGATTGTCCATTGATAGCATTACAACAAGCTCGTTCATACGAGAGTCTTTTCAACAACGGGGATATTCATTACCAAAAATCAACTCTCGAGTAATGGATCTCATTCATAAGTTTTATGATAATGCCAAACGTGAAATTATAAATGAATTGGATTGTATTAAGAAGAATGGGATTTTTTTAAAACTTTAGAAGAGTGGACTAGCAAAAGAAATCGCAGATATTTGAATATCAACGTACACCATTTTGCGGAAGATTTTAATTTGGCCTTAGTTCTAATAGCTAGTTCAAGCGATGCTAAGAAAACATTAGAATTAGTTTCTGAGAGGCTACAAAGTTTTAACTTGGATCTAGCAAACGACATAGTTTATAATTCATATTTTGTACGGATTTTAGTTATTTTAGTTTCTTTATTTGGTTTTGTATAGAGTATAATTTATTTCGTTATATTTTTGTAGTTCCATAAATATTAAATAAACTGAAAAAATTAAAATAAGTATAAATATTTTTTTAATGTTTTAACTTTTTTTTGCAAAAATTCGAAAACCGGTTTTTTCAAAAGTCATTTTTTGTATAAACCCTATTGAGGTGTGTCTGCACAGCAGCTACTTTCTGCCTTTCGACATGTTATAAGAATTACACATTAACCCTGAAACTACTTTTCACGGTGGTTAATGAACGTCGTGTCTAAGTTGTTTCTTCTTTCCACTAAATATAATGTTAGATACATAATAACCTTACTAGGCCTATAGGTTTCATAGGTCTTAACGAAACTTATGAAAACTTTCAATGTGATATAAAATGGTGCTGCATATTTTTATCTCAAATAATAGCGCGGCTACCAACTTGGTACACTTTGCATATGAATAGGTTCTGGAATGTTGCGTCCTCTTCTGTTGTAGAAGCCACAGACGTTTTAGAGTTACTTACTACCTCCATCATCGTCCTGATAAAGCAGGCAGCAAGAACATCTGAAACGTCGGTAAACTTCTACGAGGCTGCACGGTGCAACAGCCCAGAAGACATTCATCTTCATACTCGCCTCCGTAAGAACCTCAATTGTCAAGAAGGCTTTGTTCCAAGAAACTTACATATATTAATATCAAAACAGCAAATATAATATGCTCAGGGTGTTTTGTCTATTCAAGAATTTTGTAATAAATTGTACTAAGTCGTTCTTTAGGATTTCTCATTTGTCTAGATTATAAGATTACAAAGTTTTTAAAGCTGGATTCTGCTTTCATCAGGCAAAAACTAGGAAAATGAAATAAAAACTTATCTGCTTGGTTCAAATAGCTACGGACCACCCCTTATCGGCCAACCGAGACTCATTACTCACTTCATTCAAACCTACCCTCCGTATCTTCAGGTCTTCTGTGCATCACGGGGAAATAGATATTCTGGAACAAATGTATCCCCTCCCCTTCATATTCGTATACGGTTCGTTGTAAATCTGCAAAAAATACTAAGATCTCAAGCATTATCGCTTAGTCCACATTTTCTACTGGAATAGAATCAAAGTGAATTAAACAATACATAAAAATAAAACACATGTTTTCAGTACGTAATTAAATTTACTTCTACTTACAATTCTACATGTGGCAAAAGAATAGAATTTCTAAGCTATTAATAACAATCATTAAAACTGAAAGACAACGTCAGATTTGCAAAAGAAACCGAAAGTTAAAGCAAAGAAATTTACGCAGCTTGAGTCTCATAAAGATAAAAAAATTGACATTGGAACCACGGTTCTCTAGTTAACGTTGAATAACGTTTAACAGTAGAAGTATATTTGTACTGAAATAAAATCTTATTCACACATTAATGTATACCTTTGCATCTTATCTATACGTGACGTCATCCGCCAACAGCTTATCTATGTGTTGCGTCATGCACTCAACACACTCACTCTAGAACCGTTCTTTGTTACGAAATAAATGGCCAAAACTCCTAAACCGTAAGAGTTAGCTAAAATCTGTTTGCAAATTTGAAAAGCTCGTGTTTATTTACGTATTTCACTCGTAACATGTCCGATCTAACTCCTACGCTTTAGACGTGGCAAGCGGTTGAAGTTAAGGAACGAGGTTATAGTTATTACATGTTTTGGGTAATTATTTTAACAATGTGTAAAATGTGCATTATAGAATAAATTAAACATCAAGTAGGAAAAGCCTTTTATTTACTCTTTAATTTACATATGGGTTTATATTCTCTATCTCATATAGGTCTCGAGTTATTGGCGTTTGAAGAAGTTACATCTTACAGTTTCCGTCGACTGTACCGTGATTTTATAAACGTTATTCACCGTTAAAACCAGGTTACAGTAACTGATATACTTTAAATATTAGGCAAACAAGATGTGGATTAAATGCAAAATTATTTCACCACGCAGAATAAAACTTTGCCACATACCTACAACAATTACACTATGACGCTTATTAAGAAGAACTTCAGTAAGTTGTAAACACAAGCAATTTGTAGTGAATGAAACCCTTTGTATTCATCATTAAAATATAAAACGACTTTAACAGAACAATAGAAATGGGAACGTGATTATTATCGTAATGGAAAATAATGGATATATATGAAAATTAAAGAAAAATATATTAAGACGGTAATAAAGGGAAACGAGCTGAAATCTCAGAAACGGGCAGAGGCTTTCAAATTAACAGCTGTGTTACATGCGCTAAATTAACATAAACCGATAAACACGTATATAAAAATTATTGAAAGTCATTAAGTCGCTGTTAAAATTTAATGTTTGTTTCTCCCATTCGCGGAACAAATACAGCTCATCGTACCACCGCCCCGATACAACAATTAAGGTACCCATACTTGAAAAGTCCTGTTTTAAATCATTACAAGAAAATAAATCAATCGAGAGTTATTACTAGAGTATTAAATACACAAGTTCCATTTTTGAAATAAAAGTGCACAAAATACTTACAATATGTGATCTATAATGTGAAATTGTAAATGGAATAGACCTGTATCGTTCTACAATAAAATAATAAAAATATTGACTGAATTAAATTTTCTGTTGCTCCTCAAAGCGGAACAGAAGCAATTATGGCGAACTCTCTTATAAAAAGCCGAGCTTCTATAAAAACAAATATTAAATGCATTCCTTTTGTCACAGTTTATTTTGTTACGAAGTAATCAATCTACTACGTCCTCAGCAGTCTCTGTAACACCATAATAAAAAACATCAGACACAAAATTACAGTTGACTTCAGTTTCAAGAAAAAACATTTATCTCCGCCGTATCCTTTTTAAGACCAACTGCATTCGTCTCTTTTTTATTGAATCTGTCACATATTCACAGGACTTAGAAGCTGTCGTGACGAGAAAGTTCCACACATCAATTTGTGTCAGAAGTTGAGAAGTACTGTTTGTTTCCTGTAAAAAGCCCAAGACCTGCGTGTGATTAAGCAGTGCGGAGAGAGAACATTAGTCCTCGGATATTTTGTCTACCATCTGCGTTCCAAGCGACATTTATTTTGTGTTAGATGACACTATCTAGCGTTTTTCTCTAAGCCCTTAGTATCTACAAATAATATGTGCGTAGTGTTCACACAACACACTTATCTAGTGTAGAAGAGCTACCAAGTTTAATGAAAATTTGAGTGAAAATTTCAAGCTTTGACGGGACAAAGACTGAAAGAGATGAATGCTTCTTAGGTAATCACCAGTGTAAAACGCATGTTAGTATTCAGAATACTAATAATTATTATCAAGGCAGTCTTCACCGAACATCGGATACCCATTACATTGTCACAGATCTTATTAACCGGATGACGTATTCGTTAATTCCTTCCACATTCCTAAACGTGAACTAATAATTAGATAATAGTTTAGTAATTATTCAAAAGATCAGAAGATATACATTAAATGAATAAAATTTCAGTGCATGGTTGACCAACCGGTTATTTCTTTCTTTGGTGTGATTGACCTGCATGAAGAAGTTGTATAAAAGGTTTAAGAGGTGGGAAAAAAATGATAGTGCAGAAATGAAAAACTAAATTATAAATTAACTGGACGAAAACAAAACAACATACAATGTAAGCTGAATGGCAAACAGTGAAGTAATATTCTGTCAATGAAAAGCGAAAGTGGAAATAAAATACTCCAAAGCATTCCTCCGGGGGCTTCCTCGGTTTCTCCGTGGCATCCCAACAATTACTCCATTCACACACAGAAGAAGGCAATGGCAAACCACTTCTGGATCATCTGCCAAGAACGTATATGAACAGGTCCCAGTCCGAGAAAAGAAAAGGATGGAAGGATCCTGTTCATATGGACCTGTCGTCAGACAGAACACTAAATAAATAACATATTAAATAAATAATCTGTTTGAATAAATTAATTGTCTGGTGCGTGACAATGTAATTTAATACCTTCAAATTTATATAGTTATACATTAGACGCAAATCACCTGAATTATATAACCGATAATTTATTATATGTGTGTGAATATAATTGATTATTTCAGAGTAAACAGACATGCGTATCCTATACAGCTGTTATTTTGAAATAGTTCCTTTATCTGTTTGTACATTTTGATTACTGGTATGCACGTTTTCATTAGCAGAGCTGTTTAATCTTAAGGTGTAAAATCTCCTATTAAAGCAATATATCTGTGAGATTCTATTAAATATCACTGACAATGCCCAGGCCATATTCATTACACTCAGCACCACAGCGTGCAGGGTGGCAGATGAATGAACAACAGGAAGTGTGATAACGAATTCAGGAATCCACGATATTAATTCAGTTCAGCGCAGGGAATTCTGAGAACAGTAATAATTAAGTCACGAACCTATGACATGAATCAAATTAAGCTCCAAGAATTCTAGGAAACCTAAGTCAGACTGGTTACACGGAGCACAAGAATCCGAGACTTGCTTCAAATTTTTTATTACAGTGTTAAATAATGTTAAAAAATTATTCTGAAACATTAAAATATACAATTTACAATCCTGAATGTGCATCCTTAACCTCTAAAAACATCTAAATAGTATTTAAAAACTCAGTTTTTCACTCTTAATTTCACATAATAATTTATTAACAGGCTTTAAAGATATAATGTCTGTTTATTATAAGTATCCTCTGAAACTAACAAACACTTCAATTCACTAGGCTCTGATGGCCTCATTTAAATACAAGTAAATATAAAAATAAATGAAGCACAAAGTAAATGATCTCGGTAAACAGTCACTAGAATTATACAGAGTGATTCTAAGAGGACTTTACAAGTTTGAAAGTGTATAGAAATTAATCAGAAAGCTTACAGAATCGGTTGAGGTGTCATTTTGTAGGAAAACAAATCACGTTTGACTCGCATTGTGCTGTAGTATCGAATTCCGTCACCGCGAGCGCAAGTGGCAGTGCATTTCAAAATGGCTACTTTCACAGGTGCGGAGCGCGCTCGGTTTGTGTTTTGGTTTGAAGAAACGAAATCTGCGACAATGGTAACGGAATTTTCGCACCCAGTATTGCAAGGATCCTCCCTGTACAATTTACAATTTACTCTTGGCACAAGAATTTTGTTGAGACTGATTGTTCTTTTCGTCATGACAAATCTCCTGGTCGCCCGCGTGTTTCTGATGATGTCGTGGAACGAGTAAGGGAGAGCTTTGTCCGTAGTCCTGCGAAATCAACGCGACTTGCGTGTCGTGAGACTGGCATTCCACGACCGATCGTTTGGCGCGAGTTACGAAAACGTTTGCACTTAAAACCATACAGACTTACCGTTGTGCAAGATAAAGTGTCTCATCAGAAATTCTGTGCAGAAATGTTTCATCGGATAAGGGAAGACGAAACATGACTGGACTACATAATCTTTAGTGATGAATCGACATTTCATGTCAGTGATAAGGTGAACACCTGCAACTGCAGGATTTGGGGCAGCGAACATCCACGTGCATCTCTGGAACACGTTCGTGACAGCCCAAAGGTGAATGTGTTTTGTGCCCTTAGCAAAGTTAAAGTGCACGGCCCGTTCTTTTTCCATGAGAGAACCATCAACGGTATCGTGTATCTGGATATTCTCGAAAATTTTCTCATACAACAGTTAGATCAAGATGACCAAGACGGACGCATTCACTTCCAGCAAGACAGCGTACCGCCTCACTACCTCACAGAAGTCTGGGATTTCCTCAATACCCGTTTCCCAGGTCGATGGATTGGTCGAACAGGGCCGATAGCATGGCCACCTCGTTCTCCAGATTTGACACCTCTCGATTTCTTCTTATGGGGTTTCATTAAAGATCGTGTGTTTGTTCCACCCTTGCCTGCCAGTCTCACCGAGCTCAAAGCTCGAATCACCGCCGCAGTTGCAGAAGTGACACCGGATATGCTGTATCGTGTTTGGCAAGAAATTGATTTCAGGTGGGATATCTGTCGTATGACCAATGGCAATCACATCGAACCAAAATGACTGTTGGAGGTAAAACTTGATTTGTTGTGCTACAAAATGACACCTAACCGATTCTGTAAGCCTTCTGAATAAATTTCTATACACTTTCAAAGTTGTAAAGTCCTTTTAGAATCACCCTGTATTGCAGCTTTAGATGCATAATATTCGTCCACAGACCATAGCAGATAAACCTTGTGTAAAGAGATGATTTGGATCAACAAAAAACATACTGAATGGAAAACAAGAAATTTTCCGGGGAGCCGTCACGGAAATAAATTTTCTGTGCGTTGACAATCAGTTCTCCTCAGGAGACAACAAAGTATTTTTCACACTGTAGAGTTAAAATTGCGTACTAATAATTTATAAACGAGATGTAAAATGCATTCTAAAGTTTGTAAATAATTATGTGCAATAATGTAGGAACTTTCAGTGACAAAACTCCGAAGTTCACCATCGTATGAAATCTAGCAAACCACTGGATTAATATGATATCCACTGGGATTCGATTTAAATGTTCATAACATAATAATTTAATTCTACTTATATAAGGTTGATTTAGTGACGCCGGCAGTTTTTGATACATACAGTGGCATTTTATGGGACGAGTAATGAATAATTCACTACAATGATAAGGAACGAAGAAGTCGTGGCCAAATGTATGGTAATATGACGAAACGTGCCTGAATATACTAGGCAAAGTCACTAAAAACCATGAGCATAACGAGCAACCGAGCTGAGATCTGAAACCAGTCCCAAACGAACATGAAATAGGGCTTCCACAGTTAAAAATACTTTGTTGGTTTCTGTAGCTTACTGAATTCCACAGCGATTTTTGATTTATGGATTAATATGTTAACTGAATGTTAATTCAATTAGGAAGCTAATGATTAACAAAAATTATGAGAATGCCTTTAATGTAAATGTATAATGGCCCAGCAAGTATCTTCAATTATGTTCATACAGCATGCTATTTCATAATAAAAACACGGACTTTTCTGTTCTGATCTTGTCTTTTGTACATTTTTGCTCAATTATTCTTAAAAGTTTTTGGCATGTTACATTATGTTTGTAACTTTGTTCGTCAGCTACCAGAGCAGCACATATACTTAACACCTAACCCTAACAGTAAATCTGTATTTAATTTCACTCAACACGTAAGGTATTGTTCAGTACAAAATCTAGTGCAATCCAGTGCCATATATGTTGATATTATGGGTGAGCATTATATCGTCCATTAAGGAACGATCTCAAATGGAATATGATTGAGAAAATGATGCTAATGAGATTAATTTAACCAAAAAATAAAGGAATTAATGTGAGGTCGTATTAGCCTAATGAAGAGCATCATAATCTGTATTTCACAAAACATTATCATACCGATTACTGAAGGAAGAAGAGTTGCGAAGAGCATTTACCACATTTGGGTGTTATCATAAGTTCCCATAACATTTTAGTTTGACGATCTGGAGGGATAACATCATTTGAAGTTTCTTGGCGCAGACGTGAGAATATTTTGTATCTCAGTAGGATTTGAGGTTTTTACAGCTGTTAGTCTGAAGATAACTGTCTTCTGGGTTGTAGCGCCATGTAATCTGGTAGATATTTGCCAACGTTTCAGAGGTATTTGCCGCATCCATCATCAAGTCGAGGTGATGAAGGCAGCAAGGATTCCAAAATCCTGATAAACCCGTACCAGATTACACGGTGCTACAAACCAGAAGACAACCATCTTCACTATGTTTATTATGTACCATAGACATATAGGTTGTGAAGATTTAAGTTGTACTATGTGGTTTATCGCCCAGTGACGGAATATTGTGAATTAAGTGTACATGATCTTAATATTAAACAGAAGATGACCAATATTTTGCCCAGCTGAGGGAGTACTAGCTTCTTGAGAACTCAATTCAAAGTTTATAATTAGTAAGTCTGTCAATTGATCCTCAAAAAACTTGATTACGCATCTTTTGCGTGCTAATTAGCAAACCTATATGTGAGATAGAATAAAACAGTATAAAATAAAATAAAGTAAACATAGATTTGTATAGGGTCCACATCAAACCGTGGGTTGTGACGACATACTATTACATCATCAACTTCGAAGCAGTTTAAAATTTTGTCGCATGATTGAAATTCAGTTGAAAGCTCTGATGTGTGTTTGAAATATGAAGCAGATAATAGGAAAACTCTCTACCTGGCGTATCCATGTAATGGAAGTTATGAAATGTTTAATTCTCACAAAAACTGAGATACCTTATGTCACAGTCAAGGTTCTCAATTTTCCGACGCATCTCACTCTAAAATTGAATCTCTGGGAAAAAATACATTGAAATTCCATGTCACAAAACTCCCTTCAGGACATATTACTTTCATGAGCAATGTGAATGAAATTTTCGCTTCTTTGTGGTTGTATATAAAACAAACCAGTCTTACGTCATAGTAACCATTAATAACACAGGTTTCATTAGTTATGACAAATGTTTAAAAGAAGGTGCTGACGAAAACGCATGGATTCAACAGACACGAACAGGAGGATATAGAAAACTTCATGAAGAGAAGTTTCATATTTCGCATTCTATAAATGGCTTTAATGTGACAAAATAAAAAAACCTATATACATATGGGGTCTTTACGAAGGATGGGAGACACGAGAAGTGTTTACAAAATTTTATTTTTAAAAACGGAAGATGCAGACGGGAGGAATTAATTAAAACGGATTTAATGAAAATGGATATAGTGGTGTGAACTGGATAAATCTGTTTATCGTATGGTTCGATGGTGGGCTCTTCATAACACGAAAATGACATGTATGATCTGAAGTGTTCACGGCGACCAAGTACAATGAATTCATATCGGGCTACCAGCTGTGTAAGGTGGTTTAATAGAGAAAACACCAACGTTTCGAGAAACTTCTTCGTCCTCGTCAAGGTTCTCGAAAAGTTGTTGCTTTCTCCATTCAACTACCTTAAACCGCTGGCAGTTTGAGAAGAATTCATTATACGCAAAAGACAGTTCTGGTTCCACACGAAGCGAGGAATTCTTCTTGCTGAGAGGCAACATTAAAAGGTTTCGCGGAAGGACTCTGTTTCATGATTCTATTAGAACTGGACTGAACCAGATTGATTGTTTCACTTACCAAATAGAATATTTTCTGGTAAATAGGTCCTAACATTTTGCTAAATACATATGTGCTTCTACGATTACCTTTAACCATAATAACGTGACGCTGTAATACTTTACATGTTTAGTACTGTATACAGTTCGAAAGTTCTTTATATTACTATAGAAACGTTGTGTATACTGTATAAAACTTTATACTTGCATGTATTTCATATTTACCCTTTATGTGTTTTATTCTAAAAGAGAACATAAATAGTGTGAAAAATCTTGACTAGCTGTGTGACCGACAGAGTCCCAAGAAACACTTTGCTCCGTCGAGTTACTTAGTTAGATCAAAATAATACACTGTTATTTTGTACTGAATTATATTAAAATATATTTAATTCAATAAAAAAACGAATTCGATTTATTGTTACTTAAATTAAGGTAAGCCTCGCTAAGAACTGAATGTAGAATGCTTTCAGGAGATGTTTCTTGCTGAGAAATGACTTTATTTAAGCGATCTGTATTAGAGGCTTAAGCTTATAAAACACAGATATAAACATTTAATCTTAAGAACTCTTAAAAGAAAATATGAAGTCATTAAGTGGAAAAGAAATTATGTTTTCAAAATAATTGTATCAGAGCTATTAATGTTCTGCCCATCATTGTAATAAAATAAAGTGTAAGGAGAGTAATAATTGATCTACAAATAAACGGAGACGTTAAACTGGACAGCATGGAACCAGACGTGAAATAAACAAAAATATAAAAGCAACGTATAAATATGTTTCCAATATACAGCCAAGTGGTCTCCCTGTCGTCCTTAACCAAAACTCGGCTTATATGTCCCCAAGAAGACGAACTCTCAAAAACTTAACGATTGATAGACTTTGCAGTATAAAAAGTGATGGATGAGAGTATCTAGTTCCATGGAGGATTTGGACCGGTGTCCATGTGTACAACTTTGTGAAGTCCATAGCGACTTTAACGCCTGATCCCTGCGTAATAGCACTTAATCTTTCAGAGCTCAATGGTAACTATAACGCCCCCGCGTCACAAGAAACAACTTTTAATTGTGTTATATTTTTTTGCATAATTATCACTGTAAATAGTGACGTTTTTCTTAAGCAGCGTTAACCAGTCGATTTTTGTATGTATGGTGTTTTCTTTGTGGTTCAGACTGAGAAATATTACTTAGACGAGCTTCGGCTAGAGGTCCTCCTCTATTAATATTTACTCTGCATTAATAATCTATAAAACCATCATACGACCAAACCAAAGTATGCAAGCCTTGCCTGGGAATATGCGGCCAAAACGTACTTCAGTAAATTTGATGCTTTTCAGAACAAGGTACTAAAAATTATTACTAAACTTATAAGAGTAACGTCAATCAAAATTTTACATGAACTAACCGGAATTAATACGATTAAAATCCATGTCAGGAAACTATACATATTTTTTAAAATCCAGTTAAAATGATAATCCCAAAATTAGATAATTAGGCCAGTATGATCTCATATTAGATAAACATAAATGACCGCGGTCCCTGTTAGTAAACTGATCTGTTTAAGGCTGCTCCGTTTTGGAACACATCGAGAATCCATACACATGACTAGGAGGATAGCCAAAGAAGTTTATGGAAACACGCAGATAATACGTACACTATTATATTATATTGTATTATTGCATCAAATGTGCTAGAAATTATCAATGAAGCCACTCAAGTTATTGAAACCTAAGAGGAAACTATATTCTTTTATCTGGAAGACTGGTGGCTAGTAGACAGTTTGTATCGGAATGGTCCTGCGACCGGCCACTCGACCAAGTTTTTCTTGGTTTTACTCTGTATTTTAGCAACTTCTGAGAATGTTCCCACAATCCAAGTTGCCATGCATGCCTCTGATGCACTTTTCACATTAAATTAATAAAATTTACCCCCTTACTCTAGAGTCCAATAAATTACTTACTCACTTAATTTCCCAGATTATAGCCTCAACATTCACTAACACGCAAATCAAAATTCAGCCGTCTTTGTTATCAAGATCACACGAATAATCACCCTAACGTTTCCTTTCGATAATTTTTAATCTCAGTGTGACTGAACACATGATATTTTTTAACAATTTTGAAATCTTAATATGGAAGCCTAAGGAAAAATTTAAACGTGAATGTTAGCCGAGTATTAGACATGAGCCGCGAGCAAGTTAATAGCATTGCACGTGGCGACACATATTTTATGCAGAGATTTATACAGCGAGATCTAGAAAATTATTCGTGAAA
This sequence comes from Zootermopsis nevadensis, assembly GCF_977971745.1. Classification (NCBI taxonomy): domain Eukaryota; kingdom Metazoa; phylum Arthropoda; class Insecta; order Blattodea; family Termopsidae; genus Zootermopsis; species Zootermopsis nevadensis. The sequence goes on from NW_028259145.1 coordinate 8,708,780, forward strand.
AAAAATGCGTCTTAAACCGAGTTTCCGAAGTATGATTAATCTGGTCAGTTTTTAAGTTTTGTTCTCATATTTGTGGGTTCGAGTCTATGGTCTTCTAAAATTTGAGATGTTTTTATTAAAGGGATTTTGCTTTCAAATATTTTGCAGTTTACAATTTTTGTAAAAAACACAATAAATAAAATAATGCAAGATTAAATTCGGGAAGACCTGAGTACTGGCTCAGAGCCTACATCGTCTTGATCCCTAATTAAGGAACTAACAATGATTAAATTATTTACATAATGTACCAAAAAGATATAATCATACATTCAATGAATTAAGAAAATACATTTTAATGAACTAAATCATCAGATACGTCAGCATTGGCACTTAGTGAGTTGACAAATCTAGTGTCGGTGATCAAAATTGCCACCGTTAGCTTCGTGGTACAGTTGGCAGCGGTGAGTATAAATGACTGACAAGTAACCACCAAAGAAACTCCGATGTGTAAATCTTTTTGGGACATCTTTTACATAACTGCGTCTGTTACTTTTTTTGAGTCTCAAACGTTCTCACTTATTTTACCCACCTTTCTTCTAGTTTTGGTGGGTTATTTTTAACAAGCATGATATAATTATATTTGGACGTAAACAAATACTAAATTGCATATAATTTTTGCATTTTCCATAACTATTTTACAAACTTTACTTCATGGATAAAAGACATATGATAATATAAATGGTAGACTGGTATTTATACAAGCATATTTGTTACTGCCATCTGGCGGTTCTTATATAAGTGAGGAAACAAAAGAAAACAAATCATCTCATTTCAATATTCTCTGTGATTCGAATCAAAGATATAACAAATTCAAACCAGACGCTTCATTTTTCGGTGCCTAATCACAATATTCGTAAATATTTTTCTGTGTTGTTATTAGTTTATATAACGACATTTTTCTGTAGGTCAGACAACACAGCATCAAATAAAAGAATTATAGTAAATAAACTGGAAAGGTTATGGAAGAAACCGGTAGTGACCTAATTTATGGAACACTCCCGGAATTTTACTGGAGGGACTGAGGAAAACACTAAAACACCTGTCACGGTAGCTGGTCCACGCTCTAAGGGGGCCACTAAGATATTGGTCTTAACTAACTGACTAGATGGCTTATGAAACGCGAATGTTCATCACAGAATTAATCAAAGCTATCCGCGGTTCCTTCCTGGGCAAAAGATACTTGTCCTATACATTCTAAATAAGTATGAAATATACTGAATCAGTAATTTAAACCAGCACCATCAATAAAGGCCGATTAAGTGATTAACCAGGATGGACAAAATTTCATACGATTTTTCCATACCTTTTAAAACAATATTGAACATTTATAAACACATTTCAGTTAAAATTACTAATGCACACTGAAGCCTGACATGGAAATATTTTGGACGAGAATCACTGACGAGACCAATAATTCTTTCAGCATTGTTATACAGCTGTGAATTCGAAAAAACCCAACGGTTAATTTGTTTCGTATTGTAACTGAATCTTGATTCCAACCACTTTGTTGTTTTTGTAAATTGACTCAAATTTTTCTGGAGAATTCAGAGATAATGTAATTTCACTTTCTTCCAAGTCGAGTACTTGTCAATAATATACAAGATATTTATTTCATTAAAAGGGGAAATGGTGACTTTTCATGAAAATCCATATCCCTTTACTCTTCTCCATTTACAATTTCGCATCTCTGTCTCCTTTAGAAATAAGTCTAAAAGCTGCATAAGCGAAGCAGCAATCGAAAAAGTGAACATTCTTCTACCCATTATTACTACGAATTTTTCAGTCTTACGTAGAACTCTCGTTATAATAAATAACATATAATTAGAATACAGGTAAAAATACAAAGAGAACTATAAACAGTAGACAGACAGATAGATACTTAGACTCAATTATTCGCCACCATGAAAGTTATGGAAATTACAAAGCGTCGTTAAATTAAATAATGGAAGAACAGCAAGGAACTATTAGATACTATTCTTGATCTGAGAGAGAACCAAATGTTAATGTATTTCCTTTAACATTTAGTCTTTAATTAAACTACATGAAGAGAGAAAGCCAATCAAAACTTGAGCAGCAGAGCACTTATTTTAGACAACTCTGTCTGGAAACACGAACAAGAAGACGAACCAATGTCTCTGTTTTTCGCCCATCTGCATTATTTTCCATCCTTCCTTTGAAGGAAATTCTCTCTCATAACACGAAAATTATCTTCCTTCAGCACTACGCAGAACACCAATCCAGTTTAACAGAGTGACACTTTTAGAAATTAACTGAGTAATAATTAGAATGAATTAATTTGTCTTCAGACATTATTTCAAATGACAGAAATGAATAAATAATTCATCAAAATTAACCGCTTATACTCAGGAACATAAACTACCTTTTATGAGAAAATACGTACAGTACGTCTTATAAATTCCAGTGGGAATTTAGAAGAGAGATAATTATCTAATAAGAGAAAATGAAGTTCCTTAATTTTAATCCATAGAATTTCGCATGTGAAGAAAATAAAACTGTAAGCATTCAATAGAAACAGCTACAGAAGCCAGCATATTCTACTACACAAAAACAAAATTACATAAAATTATAGAAAGAAATATATAAAGAATAAGAAAACAGCAAATGTTACTAGAAAACTGTACAAATCTTTTGGAAGATTAACACAGAGACTGGATTATAATACTGAAAGTGATATGAAGAACGCAGATATTAGCGATGTGATTTGGATTCAACGAGCAGAGGACTGAAATCAGTGCCTATTAGCCATATTGATTCTGAGGTTTGTAACACCGGCGGGCTAATTAATGGTTATACATTATATCCTGTTTGCCTTGCTAACCCGTTACGTATTTGTCACTCGGAATCAAGGAACACAGGGTATTTCTGATACCAAGGTGTTAATAAATGTACTCATTTCAAAATTTTGTTGGAATCGGAATAGCTCACTCAGGATAGTAACTAGGCTACAGGTTCGATGACCAGGGTTCGATTTCCGGCATTGCATTTTTTTTAATTTGCGGCCTACCCAGCTTCCTATCTAATGGGTACTTAGAAAATAATATGGCTGTTTTCACCGCCGTAAGAATCTCAGAGCTTACTTGATACTGAGAATATTTCCTATGGCTAGCATGGTCTGGGCGCGAATATAACTACCTCGATTTGTAACGAAGGTAAGAATGCGCGAATCTACACCTCCAATGCTTCATAGATCTGCAAGTCATCCCTAAATTAACTAATATTGTTAGAATAATAAATTTTAGAAAAAACAAAAACAAATGGATGGCATATAGAGCACGCATATGTTGTTCTTTAAAAATCCTGCAAAGATCACACGACGGAGACACGCCTTCTTGAGGGTTTAATATTAAAATGGGTTAAAATGATATGGCGTTAATTAATCAGCGAATTTAATTGTTTGGACAAAATATTTAATACTGATTTATGGGATGTATGGGAATTAGGCCCAAATAATTGTCTAAATTGGAAGGAAATTTTTAATGAGTTATTGGCCACCTAAATTACATATATAAATCGCACTTAAGAAATAAAAAGTACTTAAGAGGATGAAATAAGATGTTTTCAGTGTTTTGTACTTGTGGCGATTCTGAAAAATTTGTCTCTGAAACAGCATTAAGGAATACGAGACACAACACTCGAATCCGGTAGATCTCTCACATAAGTCTTCTTACTGGGACGCAACAAAACTTTAAATTTTCCGTGAAGCCACATGTAGACTTCTTTTAGAACTACTTAAGACTCGAAGATGGCTTTCTCTTGAATTGTTGCGTCGCATAGTATGCTATAAATTTACCAACGTTTCAGAGGTCCTTGCTGCCTCCATCGTCAGGACATCGCCATCTTCGTGTTTACAGTCGTGAAAAGCTCAAAGCCAAACTTATTCTCACTTTGTAACTATGTGTCGTGGCCTGCCTATATATTTAAGTGGAAATAATCCTTCGTGGCGCAATTCTGCATCTTGTTCGAACAGCTGGTGATAACACTTTACACTGAATAGCTGTTTGACTTTCAACCTCTTTTTATATCTGTTAGAAGTTGTCTTTTAACCAAATTAACTGACTAGTAAACTATGCAGAATTCTAAACGTTTAAGAACTTGTAATTAATATGCCTACTTGGAACTGTGTGTTCATTAGATGTAATCTTCTATACGCACCTTCAATATATTTAATGAACACTGCAAACAAAGAGGGGAAATTTAACACATGAGTGACAGTGTTACATAAAGCAATAAGCATGGAATATTTTTATTTCACGTTCTAAAAAGCAAGGACGAGACCACTTTCGTTATATTGCAGTGTTATGACATGATTATAAAGACCTACATTTAACAAAAACATGGCTTTGTACATTTAACATAATGTAGAACTTTGTGATTAAACAGCTCTGGGCGTAGATCGATGTTTTAACATTTTACGACTGGTTAAGTGGGTAGAAATAAGATAATACCTGCGCTGAAAAAACATAAACTTTTTATTAAGGAATAGTTTGATTTTGTGGCTGACAGACAATTTCGAGGAATAAAAAAAATATTTGAAAGCAGATTACTTAATTATTATATGTATACCAGGTGATTACTCTACAATTTCCACTGCCATCCAACAATTTAATAAATTTCGCCCTGTTTATACTTAAGCCCCGATTTAATTATCCATGCCTTGACTGTGGAACACTAAGTCCCAGCACATAAGTAAGACTGCAGTTGGATCTTTATTTAATTTCCAAATTTTGAGTATTGCAATCGCAGGCTTGTACCAGTATGTACAATCGGAGTGGATAAGCGGAAGGCGATACACTTGCATGCAGAGTATTGAAAACACACCTGACTGAAAACTGTTATTTTGTTAATTAATCCTTTGGTCACACGTAACTGCATCTCTGAGCGCTGAATTGAGGGAACATCATTGAGATTTCAAGTCCTCACGGCGACGAGCACAAAAATGCTCTCACAAGTCATTGCCTTAGGAAACTACTCATCCCGCTTTGAACGCTATCTACTATAGGTCCAATAGGACTTCTCATCCCACTCTGTCGTCCTATTGAAATAATAGTCAGGCCTCAAAGGAGCCAAGATCAAAACAGATGTCAAGGGGCCTTATAGGTTTTTTCTATTTGTTGAATATCAATTCCTCGTGCATATTACAGTTCCGTGTAACTAATAGTGGTGTAACTGTTGTTCACCTTTATTTGAGATGTAAAATGTACCGTTTTCCATTCCCTTAGAACCGTCGTGGTATTATCCCACCCCAGTAACTTGCCGTTTCTCGGTCCACAGCATTGCGACACTCTGGAAGGCTGACACTCGGTCAAGATAGGAAATTGCTCCTGTCGCGCTCCAGTGGCAGAATCGGACAACTTAATCCCTTGTCCTCGAGGTATCTAAAGAGACCTCATCCAATCCTCTCACTCCTCGAATTGAGAAGCAACAAATTCCATGTCTCTGGACTCTACGTTACGCCGTTGCTATATCAAAGAAACAGCAGGTTGTCTAAGGAAGGCCAAAGTATACGAAATTGCTGTTGTGCTGGGACAGTCCAGGAATTGCTTTAAAGTTCCAGAATCGAGCCTCATGAAACAACAAATTAACACTCAAGCCTTTATCTCAACAACGTTTACAGCATACTAGCGCACTACTTTGTGTTCATCCGGCTTTCCCTTAAATTTAACTGCAATAATATAATATAATTCATTACAATAAATTATAAAGAAGGAGAATTTATTAAAATAAATTATTAAGTAATATATAAAATGGGCATACAACTGGAAATTAAAAGTTTAAATTTAGCACTTTCCATGTTATGAACGAGTTATTTCGCTTAGCAACAGTACCCAACAGGGTTTATATCAATGATGCAACAGTAGACCAACCGCTCTTGGAAAACTGAAACTGTTTTTTTTTCTTTCATTATAACAATTCTGATTTGTTTTTCGTACTGGAAGACGCCAAGTCCTGTTGCCAGTCCGTTTTGTTTCGCAGGTCGAATTGTTAAGCCTCGTAAATAGAAACTCATTGAAGAGGGCCTAACAGATCTTTTATCACTTTCTCACGAAACGTAAATATATATCAAACGACGACAATGGTTGGTAACCATGGTCGCGGACCACTCGAACACCGTGATCTTTTGTTTCAATTTCACACAAAGCACCGTTGTACTTCAGCGCTTTGTTCTTCCATGAAAGGGGTCTTTAGATGGTATTATTTGTGCTTCAGATGAACAAGTACTCCAGGAAAGGCTGGATGTTACAGAAACATTTGCGTAACTAAAAGCGTAGAAAACCGATTGATAAAATAACTCTCAAAGAATGGGAACATTCAAATAAGACTTACTTTATATATTTATAGATTTATCCGCCTGAAATTGTAAATGGATTGTTCGGGTCTCTAACTCTAAAATATCAGCTTGCAATCTTAAGTTAACACAAGCGTGCTTTCCAGAATTTTCATTCTAATGAAAGTAGTGTGTTATATGACAGTGATTATCCTGTTTTCACTAAGACTGCTACTGACTGTGTGGAAGAATCTGTTTTAGAGTGGCTTAGTATTATATTTTATTATTCTCTCCCCCTCCAACTTTTCTGCAGCCCTTCATACATATGTAAGAACGTCCTTACTTATCGCCCTGATGAAAGGGGCAGCAAGAACCTCTGAAACGTCGGTAAACTTCTACCAGACTACATTGCGCAACAACCCAGAAGACAGCCATTTTTTGGAACTTTGTTCTATCAAAAAGTAAATCTCATTGTATATAATTATATGTATATATTAATCTAATTTCAATATAGAAGGCTTTAAAATTTAAACCAAAATCTGCACTGTAAATGCTATGAGCATTTCATATAATATGCAACATTTTTTAGAAAGTTCTCTATTGTATGAAACTATCCGTATGCTAGTGACAACAGTTACAAGATAAAATATTAATTTACTCCATGACGCGAGGCCTTTGCTGAATATTCTGTTCCAGGAGTTCAAGAAAGCCGCAACAGATATCTTATCTCTTCGACTACTCGCAATATAATCGTCACATGCAAGCAAAGGATTCTTCTGTTCTAAAATTATGACGAAATAACTCTCATATCTCCGGGCGACTGTGAAGACATTATCGTATTATTCGCCGCAGATAATGAGAAAAAATAAGAAAGATTTCAATTCGGGTAGCTGATAATTCAGCAGAGATTCGAACCGAGGACCAATCAAATACAAATTATATTGTGTTTCAGTTACTTTCTGGATCAACCGTCAATATGGAGTTTTTCTGCTAAAGCAACGCAAACAGTGGACAACTTAAGGATGTGGTCATTTTCCCAAACAGAGAAAGTAACCCCGGTATCCATTTTCTAAAAGCCCTGAAATGTGCCACAGACATCTTGTACAAGAGTGTAAATATGCCACTGTTGTTTTCTAGGATAGTGAAAACGTTACATGACCGTTTTCTTTAAGATTGTACTGGTCCCCCGACCATTTTCCAGGATACGTACTAAAAGTGAAACAGCTATTCGCTAGGAAGTAGAAAACTGCCACAGGTATTTTCTGGTAGAGTAGAAATGTTCCATCATCATTCTGGGGTTGTACCATGTGCCACAGTATAAGAGGCGGCAAACCTTCCACTGTCATTACCAACGTCAAAAATTCCAGAGTCTCTGTAGTTGACGCAAACCTACAGTTCACTAATAACCTTCCTCTTAGCAGATTCTAAGCTTTCCTTCTGTTGGTACCAAAGACGTAAAATTGACAACGGCGATAAAGACAGTAAGTAAAACTTTCTTGGTAAACAGAATCAATAAAGCTAACAAATTTAAATTCAATATCAAATTTAATAACCGCAGGAAGCTACGATATTTCCCTCCTAAGTTTTGTCTGTCGATTGTCGATAGAGCAAAGCATCGACCGCGAGAAGGCGATGATGAGATGGAATGGAAACGCACTGGGGGGTGAGGGGGTGCTTTGATCGAGTCGTTTTGGTGGCACTTGCTTCTACTTGCTGCCTTCAACGTTCGCTAAGGAAATTCTATGATGTGAAACTTAGTAAAGTGGAAAATTATGTTAGTGTCTTCTCGCCTTGCTTCCACAGAACTACGCGAGCGAGTAAATAACTCAAAAACAACCACCTGAAAATGTTATCAAACCACTAACTCCATTCAAACATCAATACGCATTCTTCTGCCACACTTATGGTTATTGTACTTAATTTGTTGTTTCAACAATATACGAGTAAATTATTATTCTTTTGGACTGGATTGAAGGTGGCTGACTATTAATACTTTATCTGAGGAGTCATGAGGAATGAAATATCCATTCAAAGCATCATTATACTAACATGACGATCTTGGACATAAGAATGTTGTCCTTATATCAGCTCTTCATTTGAAGTCGTAATGTCAAAGCGTGCTGTCACATTCTTGCAGCTGTTAAGTAAGTCTGACCATGCCGTCTTGCAAATAAAGCAGCTGGCCACACTCCTGCAAACACTTGATTGTCGGAAAATATTTGGAGGCCGAGCACATACTCAAGGTACCACTGGAAGTCTTCATTACAAAGAACATATCACCTGCCTCCAGCCGTTAGAATACTCCAGAGACGTCCCTGACATGCAATAAACGATAAACCTAACCCAAATATCAAGTCCAAGTCTGAAACTAGTATCTCCGTGTTATGTAATGCGAGTCTCTAATTGCGAATAAAGCATTTCGCTACCGCCATCAAAACTGGGAAAACGTCGGTTATTCTAAAGATGTTGCTAAAGGTGGCTGCATAGTGCAAAGGCACGTACCATCTCTATTAGTTAGAATATTACGATGACAGTTTCAAACACAATTAGAGGTACGGATGTAGGTTTATGTACGCGATGCTCTGTTTTATATTGTCCTGTAAAGGTACCCGTCTTGTGTTGGGCTCATCCACATGACTATATTTACAAATACAAAATGTCTAGATAGAACAAATTTAGAACTAGCTGAAAATGTGCGATAGAATCTTACACACAAGTCAGTTTCTGAACGAAGCAAATAATTTAATTAGTCGGATAAGTACGTACGTATGGAACTTCTTTAGTACGCAATCATATCAAGACACGTGCCCTAAAATCAGTGTTTAATTTAAATGTGTTACTTCCAAAAATATTACAATCTGCAAATATATCTCGGATTTGTTGTAAAAACAAAAAAGTGGCCAGCTTAAAAATAATAAAAATAACACATGTGTCACTAAATGGCGCAAGTAAATACCGTAAGCCAAAGTATTATATAAAAATCGTCATGATATTATATATACCCCACTAAGATTTTCGAATCCCTAATAGGAATATAAAACGAAGGATTAAAAGAAGTTTTAGTGTTGCCCAAAATAAGACCTGTAGTATTCATGTACTCATCATTTAACACGGTTTCACAATTTAAAATGTCTGAGATAGAATTAAAGCGAGAAGAACCAAATACAAACTTCAGCAAGATTTTACAATCTTTCTTCGGAATTAAAATAAATTGGGCCAGTAAAATTTTTTAAAGAAGAATTGGCAACAACAATAACAAATAGAAATGAGGTCCATGATTAAATTAAGAGTAGAATACATTTGGTAAAAGCTTCTTTTTATTCAATTCAGAAGCTGTTATCTTACCGTTTGCAACCGAAAACTCTAAAGATCAGTATATACAGAGTATACACAAAAGAATGGTGCAACTGTGACTGGCAACACATTTTTGGACATGTTGGAAAGCTGGTTGTTACCTCAACCGAATAACAATTATGACGATTACATTCTACAACTGGACGGAGCTACCCCAATTTTCACAGGAATGTACGAGTGCTTCTCAATCGTGTTTCTCCACAGCGCTGGATCGGACGTGCTGCTGCAAATGGAGACAACAACCTTCTCCCTTGGCCACCCCGTTCGCCAGATCTTACACCGTGCGATTTCTTTCTTTGGGGGGGGGGGGGTTCATTAAAGACAGCGTTTGTGTACCACCATTGCCCACGTCCATCCATAACTTCGTGATCGGATAACGCATGCAATGCAGGCCATTACAGCGGAAATGCTACACCGGGTCTGGGATGAGTTTGATTACCGTGTGGATGTGTGTCGTGTGACCCAGGGTGCACACATTAAAGGATTGTAATTAACGCACGAGAAACTTGGACAGTTGCCATCGCTGACGGTGTAAGTTGTGCCCGTGTAAGGTGAGAAACAAATTCTTTATTAACTTCTAAAACCGCACCATTCTTTTGTGTATAACGTGTATATAAAACAATAATTTGTCTGTTGTTTTGTATGGCTGTGAAACATGTTATCTTGCCTTGAAAAAAGAACGTAGATAACAAGTGTTTGAAAACAAGATGCTCAGGAAGATATTTTGACCTCTGAAGGATGAATTAAGTGGGGAATTTAGAATAATGCATAACGAGGAGCTACGTGAATTTTACGGGTCACCTAGCATAGTGAGGACAGTGAAATCTAGGAGGCTTAGATGGGCTGGACATATAGCACGCAACGGAGAGACATGAGATGGATACAGAATTTTCGTTGAAAATCCTTCTGTAAAACGACTACTTTGCAGACCAAGGAGGAGATGGAATGATAATATTAAGATGGTACTTAGGGAGGTGGGCTGCGAGAATGGCAAATGGATTGAGTTGGCTTAGGATTGTGTCAGGTGGCGAGCTTGTTATTGTCGGTGTTGGACCAGCGGGTTTGGCTATCAGGAAGTTAGTTAATAAAATTAATGTAAGAGGTAGAAATTATCTTTTTCATCATCAGCTTCTCTTCACTCTACAGAATATTTTAGTCTTAGTACGCCATAAATATTTAAAGTGTACAGTGATCTGTCAATAATGCAATGGTATGTAACGTCAAGACTGCCTGACCTACCTCAAACTATCTCTTCCCCTTCACCGTCAGAAAATACCCACCACAAATAAACAAAGATCAACTACTACGGCGTGACCTTGCCACGACTGTGACCGCCTGCTGCGCCAACTGGTGTGTATTTGGGTCAGTAGAACTACATATCAAGGCAAAGATAATGCAGACTGAAAAAAATTGTAGCCTTTACCTCAGGAGATTGCGAACTTCTAGCCGATAGTTATACTAGGTACTCTAACTAGAAGCATCAGTGACGTCAGTCAGACCGCAGTACGCATGAGCAGTTCTATTCAGCCCTCGCTCCATGAGGGTTCTTCAGTGGTAAATGCTTCCGCTACTAAGCCCAGAAAACAGCTGCATAACAAGCGAGATAAATTTGGATGGTTCGAGTAATTTTCCAAACCTGCGTATCAGTAATCAAAATCGTAATCTCGTACCGCTGAGCTTACCTGAGAGACAAGCATTCTCAGCTTTTCTTGTGGAAACCTTTTCGAAAACGTCAATTTGGTCGACGGAAAATGTGTAAAAGCTTAACACTAACCAGGTTGACAGCATGGGCGGTAGACGAAACTCGTTATCACAGATTGGTATAAGGTGTTTAAAAATGCTGGTTTTTATTCCAGCAATGTTAGTTGGTTAGGTAGTTTTATTCCTAACTCACAAGTTCTAAGATATTGATCGTAAGTGTGCCCACTGTGTTAACGTCTAGAAGGCAACTGATGCAATTGTAAGGTGCCTAAGTTACTGCAGTATACAACTAAGCTGGATTATTTAGCCGAAACGCGTTTAAGTTGAGAGATTGTTTTATAGTGCATGTAGGCCAAGTGTTAACAGAACAGGTAATGCATAAACAAATAATTATCAATTGCAGTATTTATATAATGCTGCCTGGGTAATTAAAAGCACGATAACTGAAAAATTCGAGCAACGTAATGCGGATTAGTGTTTAACGAAAGACATAAAAATTACGTGTTTAAAAACACGATAAAATGAACTATCTCTTTACTTGACCGGTGAATATTTTATGATAGCTGATTAAGGACACAGTTCGCAATGAATTACAATCGAAGAACGAAGGTAAAATCTGTCATGATGATTAACTACGCACCACGCCATGCAGACATTGTGTATGGTGGTACAGATTTATCCTTTCGCGACCTTCTCATTATTCGGGGTGAGTGATCAGCGACACACCTTGACTTTTTAACCCCGAAGAATGAACTCTATTCAAGTTGGATATGTGGGATAGGAAACCGAAGAACAGTACGTTGCCTTATCGGGATTTGAACCCCTGTCGTCCAGCATATATTCGAGCCGCAGCCGGCAATTTGGTGCTTTGAAATATAAATCAATTTTTACGTTATGAATACATATATCACTTTACCATCACGTCAGTGTGCTAAATGTAATTGTTTTAAATATTAATGCCTAGCACGTTTTTTTTAGAATATCTATCGGTACAGTCTGTAATGAGTCGCTTGATATCCATCAGAACACACTAATGAGAGCTCGTTTTATGGAATGTTAAGTGCTCTTTTAAGAACAAGATTAATCAAACTAATAGCGTGCAACATACCACTCAAAAAGTTCTCAACTTAACAGCGTTTTCAAGGGTTGAATTGAGACTTTCAAATGAAACGAACTGAACTTAAAAGTTCTAGTATACTGGTATTGAAATGTAACATCACAGAAAGTAATCTGAGGATAAGATTAAATGTCGTGAAATCAAAACCAGGTACACTTATTATTACTAAAAGAAAGGCAACAGGAGTATCTGACGCAAAGTTTGATTATCTTCTACATCGATAAATATAGCCCTGAGTGAATTAAACTTCGCTTCTAAACTTAAAAAAATATTTCTCTAGGTATATGAGGAAATACGATTACACGCATTGCACACATCGACATTAGCTTTATATTCTGTCCGCTCTGTCTCCATTAAAAATAATATTTTCTACTCTCTAAGCCTATAAGCTAAAAGATGGTTCACAAAAGGTGGCGATGACAGATATTTTTACCTGTTTTAAAAATAAGTTGCGACTCTCTAGCTTTCAGCCGCCCACACTTGAATAAATAATCCCGTACCAACAAGAAATCAACAGCGTTAAATTTAAATTTAAAAATATTATATTTGACAGTTTTCTTATAATTGGAGGAGCAAAAATTGATTTTAAAAATAGCAAAAATGGACAGTTTTACGAATTTTAATGAAAACCTAATTAAAATATGAAAAATAACCTACATCTAAGTAACGGCATGTGGTCTGGTAGATGTTTAACAACGTTTCAGAGTTCCTTGTAATATCACCCTGATGAAGCCAGTAAGCAGCTTTGAAGCACAGGCATTCTACTATTAAAGTTCACGGCGCTGCAACCAAGACGAACGCTATCAGCAAAAAGACGTATTCAATTTCTTTAATTTGTAACAAAGAGAAATATTCCCCACCTTTAATCTTGAATTAGTACACCATTATTAATTCTTCTTCTTCTTCTTCTTCTTCTTCTTGTAACGTTATAACCCTGTGTGGGTCTTAGCTTGTTCGATGATTTTTTTTCCATTCTGTCCTATCATTCACAATTCTCCTCCAACCCCCCACTCCCATCGTCCTCACATCCTCCTCTACGTCGTCTATCTATCGTTTCCGTGGTCTCCCTCTCATCCTTCTTCCCATCGGTCTCCATTCCATCACTCTTCTATTTACCCTGTTTCCCTCCATTCTTGCAACATCTCCAAGCCAGGATAACCTTTTGCTTTTAAATAGCCTCACAATATCTGCTCCCTGTATGATACACTCTAGTTCATGGTTCATCCTAATTCTCCAGTAGCCATCACTGTTCTGTATCGGACCAAAGATTTTCCGTAATATTTTGCGTTCAAATATTTTAAGTTGTTGCTCAACAAAGCTAGTTAATGTCCAGGCTTCACATCCATATGTGACTACTGGTCTTATCAGAACTTTATAGATTCTCAGTTTAAGTTGCCTGCCCAATATTCTAGACTTCATTAAAATCTGATAGGTATAATAACATCTATTACCATTCACAAACCATTATTAATAGAGAATATATTTTATCGAATTCGATGAAATAAATTTATGCGTCTCCTCGGGTTACCGATCGAAACCTCTTCTAAATTTGTCGTTGACTAATAGAATGCTGCGATAGGAGAGGTCAAACATTTTAAATTCTTTATTGCAGACGTGTAAAGAGTGAAATGGTTGTTTCTGGCTTCCTCTACGCTAAATGTAAGTATTGCCTTTCGTATTACAAAATGACATAAAATTAACCTCTGATCTATGAAGAAGATGAATTTGAGCGGCGATCCGACAAAACGGGGTCGTTTTCAAAGACGAATATGATACATGTGTGACATAATTATAAATGAGAGACCTATTTTTAACATAAAAATTAAGTTTTTTTTCTGTAAAGATTCAACCAACTCTTTTACATGTATATTTACGTATATTTTACACAGTTTATATAAGGTTAATTTAAATCCAGAAAAAATTTAATTTTACGAGCTGTCAAAAACGCCACTTTTGTACAACCCGATATACTTGACTTCGATTCACAGGAACACTCTACGCCTCCACTAAAAGTAGTTCATTCAATCGTAGCACCTCGTTGTAAGTCACTTAGGCAGACTGACTTCCTATTTCCATGCGGAGTATGGCGTGTATCCGCCCGTGCGAGCACACGCAGCGACACGGAAGAATTACTTGATGTTACGTATATTGGGTGCACCATTCAAAGGGCATCTCAATAATAATCGCGTATACTAGAAAGAAATCAGATATAGGTCCAACCCCCATGTAATAGAGTCTCTCAACCTCCCGTCATACTGGAATCAAAAGTTCTCACGCAATTTGCGAGCGAAAGCTACGCAGATGGGAACAAGGTATTTTGACGAGCACAATGTGTTCACTGTCAAACGTCACTTCCCATCGAAATCATTAGCTGTCGCCCGTGAAGCATTTAGTAGTTCTAATCCCGACAAGGAAGTACCGATTTGACAGGAAAGTTTGCGTTCCAAATGAAACAGTGTGTTTATCATCAAGCATACAAATCATTTACTGTTAGTGACTGAATAGAATCACATTAGAAAGTACTCGCTCTAGAATATTAGCAGTCGTCATTTGCAGATTTCAGTATTTTAAAAGTGTTACCCAGTTTTTTTAAAGAAATTCATGAACCTCATAAACAAATGTATAGAAATAGATTATAAATAGGTGTGTGCCATCTACTAATACGTTATTTAAAATATTTTCGGGCCAAAGACTATTTAGAAAGATATATTTAAAATTAATAAAGTTACTGACGAGATCGTATATCTGAAGATATAGTTTTGGGCTGAAACCTTAATAGGACTAAAATAAAACATATCTCATAAAATAAAATATAAATTAAAGTAGAAAGAAGAAGTTCTTTGAAATTACATAGCACAATTGTTATAAAGGTTGAATAATAAGATATTGTGCCAGTCCAGGTTCGTGTTTCAATTCCCAAACGGGATGAACCTTGAGATTAGGGGTAAACCAGGCTTTGGCATATTAATCTGGTTTATGTAAACGAAGGAGGTGTGATTAGATGATATTTGGTACGCCTTACTTCGTCCAAATTTGAGTGATTTTATTAATTTTGGCATTGTTAAATGCATTAAATTGGAAGAGAGTAGCGACACTCAGTCGCTTGAACGTCTCTCATAACAACATTCCGTCTAGCGCAAACGTGACTTTAACAAAGCTTTCGCACTCGCAAAAGTTGTTTACGAGGCGAAAACCTAAGCCCTGCCAGATGTGGAATGAAGGTTGCCCTAAAACCGTCGTCTGACTGCGACTGGAACCAATGAAATTCGAATGTGGCTTTTCGGCTCCTTTCCGACGTCATGGGGTGACTTTTTGGGGGACGAATCGTATCACCGTATTAATTTCAAAATTTTAGAATAGTTAGGTTGCGGGGGTATTTATAGCGGAATTGTGTTGCTGTGCGCTCTCAGAACTTTTGGTTCTTCAAGTCGAGCAGACAGGTTCTGCTTGTGCCTTCAAATTTCAAGTACAAATACAACAGCCGAATCATGGCGCTGCCTTCCGATCAGAGTAATTGGCTGTACAACAGTGTGTCTCGAGGCTCAATGATAGGGGACATCTCCAAGGTAACGTCTGTGCGGTCTTCAGTTGTTCAACCCCAGGGACTTCACGTCTTTGGCGCAAATGCCGCTCCAACCATCGCAGTCCCCTTATATTCCCTGAGATTCGCAGACCCTTGCTGTCCAACAAAACCTACACCAAATATCCCTTTATGTCCTTCCGCATATCCGAATTTACATCTGGAGCTGTAACCGCACGCAAACCGGGCACGCTACTGGGTTTGATCCTGTGGCAACCAAAGTAAGAAGGGCGGTTGCAATATAATTTACTTCATATGACAAAATTTAAATTAAAGGAATCGCATTGTATCATACCATACAGTATTCATATTGTGGAAAAAGAAAACTTGTATATTATTAACAAACCTCCTTATCATAAAAAAATTACGGATCGTAAAAATGGTTTTGTCATTCTTACAGACAAATATTTCCCTAATACTAAAAAGACACATACATTTGTTGAATAGTCTTCCGAAGCCACGCATTCAAAACACTACACTTTTTTAATTGTTTAAGGCACAGACTATATTGATTTTAGACATTTGTATAAGGACATAAATGTTTTAATTTTCGAGAAATACTTGATACAAATTTCGGCAAGCAAACATTTTTTCCTAACCAAGAACTTTTGTAATTATCTCCGATTGTTTTTTTCAAATGTTCGGATAGTGCCCCTAGCCAGCACGCAACTGATTTTTTACATATTCTTTTAAATTCGTTATTAATTAATCCCACTCTTATTTTAGACTAGATGTTCTCAGGTACTGACAATGTAGGTAAACAAACCATAAATAAATCATTTAAATAAAACTGAGAAAGAGTGACAATTTAACAGTAACATTTCGACAGTCGTACATGCCCAAAGGCAAGACTCCAGAAATTTTAATCCGCAAACACAAAATTGAGTGGCATATCTGTCCTAACATCATTGAGAAACATCAGTCTCTTCATACAGAAATAGTAATTTACCGACCACGTAGGACGTTACACGAGAAACAGAAACATCATTGCAGATATAGACCAGAAAATCTTGGAACGTAATCGCTTGATAATAAATCAGAATGGGAGAGAAAATCCCACCAATGAAATGTCTCAACGTAATTGGATGATGTGACAGAAAGTGCCTGATATCCTATACTGTCTTTGTTTCCTACTCAACAGCGAAGTTACAAACAATTAAGCATCCAATTAACACGGCAAGAAGGTATATAAGACGTCACTAGCTTGAATAGCACAGGAACAAACAATGAATCTTTACACGCTGTTAAGAAAATTGACACATGGCGCTCAGCTATGGAGAAACACACTTCGATGTTTGGAAGTCATTTTTAAAATGAAATTAACCAAATCGGATCTACTATAGCCCAATAGCATCCACCTTCACCACCATTACTCCTAAACCTCCAAAGACGTTTTTCGCAGCTCAGTCCTCTGAAGCCAAAGCTCCTAGTTAGAAATAGGTGGTAAGCATAGTTACCATTCGGATTTAAAGGAATAATTGACTAATTTATGGCATTCATCGGCATTTTGACTATGGACACAACTGCTCGTATTATATGCAGTATACGTGTACGATTACTAGTAAACAATGAATGGAAAAGGATGTTGAAGGGATCGGTCGTGGCCTAATTAAAGATACCGTCCTTCAATTTCTCCAGAGAGACTGGAGAATAACAAGGAAAAGTCCCCGGGCCGAGATTTGAACCTAGTTTTCACAAACACAAAGCAGAAATGCTAACTACTCTTTCGCAATATTTGAAAATTGGCTTATTACTTAATACAAAATATTTATTCTGTGCAGACATTTTAGGTCTTCGTTCGTAATTCTGTTTTCGTGATACCTTGCAATTTTGTATTTCTTTATATATTGTTGTCTCCTTTTTAAGCGAAATTATGTGTATTTAACTTTGCAGTTGTCACTATGCATTTGTAATAAAGGAAATAAATTGCATCTAGGCAAGTGTTTCCATTTCAATTACAGAGGCTTCTAACATAATTTCTAATCTGAACAGCCTCTTTAAGACAAAGGCAGAGACCAAAATGGTTTCTAGATGATAACAGCATACTTGATATTTTCCGACAGAAAAAAACCCCTCAATTATGATATTATGGACGAATAATAGGTTGACATGTTGCTGAGGAGAATATTCTGAATTAAGACAGAGGATGTAACAAGAAACTAGTCAATGGCGCTGTTTTGTATAGGAGACCAACGGTGCGAAACAGAAAATTGGGTTTTAAAGGAACGTAAAACTACCACAGGCTGATGCGGAACCATTTTCTTCACTGATGCTGCTCGCCCTGACATCCGCAACAAGACTATCACTGCAGCTTATGCCCACAAGCCACCAGACAAACGCACCAAAGATTCAATTCAAAATGACTTCGTTCTTTTCTTTGTCGGAGTCGCGGGTCACTTGACTCTTAAGAATTGTTGGCTTTCCATTGTTATCTTAAAAGCTTTTAGTCGAGTGCTGCTCTTTGGCGATGTTGAAGTGTGTCCACATACTAAAAAGGGAGAAATATGTGCAAATAACACAGAAAATAAAATAAAACTGCAAAAAGCCAAATACGGTGGATGGTAACAGTTTTAACTTCTCCGTCGCATAATACAATAAAAATGAGAGAGAAAAACAATTAATTAGATTTCTTAGAGTTGTTGGTGGTTCAGTTTAAACGAAAAATAACAATAGATTTATTATTTATTATTTATTTGAGTGTTCTGTCTGACGACAGGTCCATATGAACAGGATCCTTCCATCCTTTTCTCGGACTGGGACCTGTTCATATACGTTCTTGGCAGATGATCCAGAAGTGGTTTGCCATTGCCTTCTTCTGTGTGTGAATGGAGTAATTGTTGGGATGCCACGGAGAAACCGGGGAAGCCCCCGGAGGAAAACTCCGTGTTGCCTAGACCACGGCCTTGCCCAACACAGCCTCGTTTTACCCCGATAAAGACCCCGGTACTCACTAGAAAGGAGGCTGGGTGGGCACCACAGACCGTGTGTATTCAGAGGCTGGGGGAAAACTCCTCTGTCCCTATCGGGGATCGAACTAGTCTCACTAGCCACCCCGGCTCCCGGCAATAGCAATGATTACTACATATATTTTGAAAGTAATTTAAATATAAACCAAATGATTACCGAAAGCGAGATAAACGTATGAAACTAAACAATAAATTAAGTCTGAGTGGCCAAAGGACTCGGGTAGAGAAGGTTTGTGGAAATGATGGACGAAAATAGGAAACAAAAATCTATAACTTAATTCCTTTTTTTCTATTTTCCTTCATTGAGCAAACTTTGGCAGTCATTGGTTTACCACGTAAGTGTTATTTATTTCCTTTGGTCATACCATTTTTTTAATCACATCTTATTAACCAACACAGCACAAGTCTAGCTACTAAATATTTCTTATATGAAGCCTGCAGATCTGATTGTCTTTAATTGCATCCCTGTAGGGTTATCGGTCATCAATTACATTGCGTCGCAGGAACGACTTCACACATTAAAGGGATCAGGTGTAGCTTAAGTGTTTTTGTGTCATCGTTCGTGAAGGGGAAGGAAGACGTAGAGGACAAGAAAATGTAATCCAATATACCATCCAGCAAAGAATTCATAGTTAATCTCCTTGAATAGAGAAGGTCGAGGTCTCTTAACGACAAGAAACGGTGATGAAACCCACTTACATTAACTCCAGCCTCAGCTTCAATTATTAAACCTGTTATGGGAATGTAAGACTCATACGTAAGTCGTAAATTCATCACGACGTTTTAAGCACTATTATATTCCCATTGTATGACATTTTTATACTTCGAGATGCATGCCACTGTTGGTCGTGCTTGAGAGAAAAGGCGTAATAAAGTATTTGTCACAAATATTTTTTTTGTCTTTAATTGTGATTTTGGTTTCTCTTAAGCATATTAATTGTATGTTGATTTTTATTGTGGACTGTGGCCTGTTTGTAACATTCTCTAACAGTCAAGTTTTTCTAAATTATGCATCAGACAGATAAATATATAGTTGGCAGACTGAATAAAGATCTGGCTAGGAGAATGGTGTTAAGACTTGTACAGTATTTAAAATTATGTGGTAAAAGGTATAAGGTGGATTATAATATCATTTAGTCGGGCAGTGGAGCTTCAGTTGTCAATCTCATGGCTGAAACAACGCTTGAATACGGGCAAGACATATTCTCGTGAACATCCTACATTTTTAAACAATGAAAAGTATAATTTGACAGTTCTATGAAATTTGTAGTACAAATAAAATTCCTCGGTTATGAGAAAAGCCCACGGTGCATGAAGGAAGTGAGTTAGAGATCGTTTCTAAAGCTTTATTAAATTTTCTGTCACAGAAAAATACTGAAAAATACCACGGCGAGATTAATTTTAATAAACTTTCTACGACGGGTAAGACAGCATGTATTTGTCTGCTAATTCAGCAGTTGCTTTAGGTAACGTAGCACACTAATGCCTTCAATGAAATAAAAGATCGGCTTCTACTAAAATAAAATAAGTTACTGTTTCATGGCTATAAGAAAGGGGTGTTAATTTATCATCTGAAATAAATAAGCAGAACTACTGAAGCAGACGAAATCAGTGAGAACAAGAGGGCTAATTTAATGAACGATATAATTACAGAAATAGGAGTTATGTACTTCACAGTCTTTCGTACCATAGGATTAATGCACTATGGAATAGGTTTGGTGGCACTAGAATGCATGTAAACATTTGAAGAAAAAACAAATACTTTGTGTAGAAGTATTTGCTGAATACGAGAAAGGATAATGTTAAAAATGCAGCTTTCATTTGAAGAAGATGAAAGAAAATTATTCACATCGATATGGCTTAATGGATATAGAAAATGCAGCGCGCGTATTTACTTAGGGGAGAGTTCATACTGTAGTACACTTAAAGAAGAATTTTGTATTTCGCGTGAAGACGAATTGAATGGTTAAAATTTCTGTTTGTTCTTTATAATATTTCACATCGTCTATTTTATATACTTTTTAAGTACAATGTTGTAAGAAGATGTGGGGAAGCTTCTACATCAGTTCTGTATTTCTAAAAATCTTCTTTGATTCGTAATCTAAATTTCAGTTTGAAAATAAGATCTATTGAACCGTATTTTGCCCTATGCAAATTTCGACCTATTCTACTTTAGTGTAAGTGCCCATCTCTCCCAAGTGGATTCACGACTCTACCCTGAGGAAATTCTGCCCAGGGTTCAGCACAAAGTTGTCGTCCTCTTCGACAGCAGGAAAACCATTTGCCGAGACCTGATATAATTAGTCTGATGACTGAATGAGGCGGCTTTACGAGCTGATGGCTTGTAGCCAACTATGGGTCAGTCACTTCAGAGCAACAAGGATGGTATACATTGCGTTATTTCATCAACGCAGTTAGCAAAGAGAAAAAAATCTTCATGGAGGTTAGTAATATGTGACGTAAAGATAAAAATACATAATAACCGAAATCTGCACATTTTATAATGCCTGTCAAGTTAAGAAAAGGAGTAGTTTTATATATATATATATATATATATATATATATACAACATTTTTTGTTGCTCTGTCTTGTAATCACTGCTCAGGTAGATTATATAAATATAAAACCACGTCAATAATACTGCGGTTGTTAAATGAAAGATGCTGATAAAACAAAAGTTTAAAAATAAACACCTTATTCTGGGTAAAGAAATTCATACACTGATTAAATTACAACATTACTTGAATCTAAAACAATAAAACACATTTCAAAATATAACGTAATGTATGCTGTTAACTTAACACACATACAAGTAATTTCTGTTGCAATGGAAAATGTTAAACCATAATAATCACACCGTTATAAATACTGCACAGATTAAACGCAAATTGATTACAGTTTGTAATTTTTGTTTACGAGTGTATTTCACTCGTCCTCGAAACACAGTGTCATTCTTAGCTACTGTCAATTTAAACATCTATTTCCGAAACATTTTTGACAATCTTATGTGAGCAGTGACCACCGCTGATAAGTCAAACCATCAACTTAAGCATACTTTGTATTATCGGACGCCCCTCTGGTTCTTCAGAGGGGAGATTGAAAATTAATGAGACTACTCACATTACTCACTATCTGAGGATTAATGAGGCTTGGGCACTCTTTCTTTTTCGAAGTAGCGACCTTCACATGCTGTAACTTTTTTGCATCGCCCCATCAACTTCTCAGACACGTGTAGAAGGCCAGTTTCAGACATGTTGTCTGCTAGCGCCTCCGTCTCCACGTGTGCAATATGCGGCTGATAATTGTGTTGAAGCAGAAACCACATTATCGTGAAAAACTCCAGTCATTTTTTTCCGAATTGCGTTCCCCAGATGAGTTTTAAGTGTTTTTGCGTAGTAAACACCACTCACAGTTTGGTTCTGAGGTAGCCAGTGCTGAAGAATAATGCTTTTTCAGTAAAAATGCAATACCAGCAACACTTTTCCAGATGTCTCCCACTTCGAGCGTCGTCAACCAACCTTTTGTTTCCATCATTAAAATGCCCCACTATCGAAGCATTGTAGATCGGCTCATTACTTCACTATCATATGCGTTCTGTAACCTCTCTATGTCTCCTAACCGCCTTTCCCGTGCTTCACAGAAAATTATATCGCAACTCTGCTTTAAAACTTATGAAATCTCCACCTGCTCCACCACTACAAAAGACGTTTCTTGTATAAGAGCTCGTACAGACACACACGCTTTTGAAAATGAAGACTCTTGCACTCTTTTGAAAACCCCTAATAAATTTTCAACTTTATTAATGTATTAGTATGTATTGTTATAATTTACTTCTTTATGTCTGTAAGAACCTACATTATATTAATCTAGCTCACTCTGGGGCAAATTTCCTGTCGTTTTTATGCTTTTCATTTGTTCTTCGTTACAATTGAAACTTCAGATTTATTCACAAGGTTATTAAAACTGTTTGTTCACACAACTTCAGTAAGGTATGTTTAATTAAACAGAAAACTGTAATTTAACCGGGTACTGGTTAGGATCAAGTTTTGCTGTTCCCTTACGTTTTGCCATTTTGTGGACAGGATAGTTTCCAAGTTCATGCCTGTCGGAGTTCACGGATTTCTGCTGTCACGATGAATCAAAAATGCATACAATTTTGGGCCCGAAAAGAAATGTTCTGCTGCACAAAGAAATAATTTTAGCGACAGTCGACAAAACAAATATCATTATTTGACGGTATTTATAGTAGAAATAATTAAAATATTTATTGAAACACTTATAAAGTTTAGAGTTAAAAGTGGCAACTTGCTTAGACGTCTGTACGGGCCGAAAATTCAGAATTTCACTCGGCCTGGCCCCGAGGAGTATTTCGTCTGAACCCGACGTTTATCTTTGTATATGTTAACCGACTTCCTCTAACTGCAGCCCGAATAAAGCTCGATCTATTTATTATAAGCTGCCCTGATTAACGTATCAATACAATTATATTGTAATGCTAAATGCCAGTAATCCTTAAATGGATCATTTGACGACGTTATAAGAACATCTGAAGTTACTTTGGCGTTTGAAAAATGGTACAAAATAAAATCTGATGCCAATTTTGTAATTTCTTATTAAAGGGAGAAAGCTACGAAAATCCCCGAGAAAATCAAACCAGTGGGATTTGTTTCCGGAACCCGATAGTTAAAAGCAACTGAAAATAAAGTTTCGTTACGTAAAAAAAATAGCGCAGGAAACCCGAAACGTTCTACGGAGCGTTTGACTGCTATTGTTGATGCAGGCCTAAACCCGACCTGGATCCGAACGTTATGTGTCCTATCAGTCCCAGGCCCGTACAGACCTCTACCGTGCTCCAGCATCAGACCATCAATGTACAGGAAAAGTGGAAATGAGCTTCAAATATTCTTAATGTTAATAGTTTGAGGAAAATTCTTAGCTTCGCGCTACGGCCGCTATACCACTACATGTAAAGCCTAAGGCACCTATTCTGCAGGAAACGTGTTAGGAACCAAGGTTGGTGTGAAAAGTTGCAGAAGACAGAAACGTAGCCCTGCCCGTGAATCGAACCTCCTTTGTCCAAGCTGCTTTTAAAAATTCAAAGCAGCGTTTAAAATATTTGTGTACAAGCCTTCACTTATAATGGTTTTCATTTATTATGTAAACAATATTTTGCAGTTGTCAACCTATTTTTTATCTTAGAATAGTCTTTTTTCATACTCCCAGCATATGTCGCCTAATGTTTTTTATCTTCATATGTTTGAATATTAAGGAGTCAAAAAAGTAAAACGAGTAATACTTAATTATGTAAAGTTTTACTGAAATATTAAATTACTCTTTTAAACTGTATGGTAGTTAATGTTATTACCATATAAATATCAGAACTTACGCAAATAAATAATAAACGATTGTTTTTATTTAAACTTTAACAAATATATAACACTAATCAATGGCAATAAATGAATTGCTTTTTTTGTTCTAGCGAAAATAAAGTCCGAGAATTAGAAAAAAGTATAAACTTAGGTGTTTTGTTGTAGTTGTTAGTTGGATGGATGGGTAATCATGTATTTTAGACTTCCAAATTTCTCAACTACAATTTTAGTCTTATAAATGTGTGTCGATAATTGTCTTTTGGATTATGTGGTAATGCAGTCTTGTAAGTAGGTGTTTACCTGCATTTTATAGCACCGCGTTGGTGTGAACATTTCATGTAATTTATTAGTTTTCAGAACATGTGACGCGCAATCCCTTTTCAAGGGTGAGGGTAATTTGTCCTTTGTAGTTTAGCTGGAGGGAAATCAGGATCGAAGCCTTCAGAGACACCACCTGTCGCACAGCTAATCGTTTCACGTCACAGGCAATTACGGAAACAATTGCCCTCCGAGTTACTGCAACCATAGGAACAGATAATGACACTGCTGAAGACGAGGGAGGTCACTTGTTCAGAAAGTTATTGAAGAAGTCGTTCTCACCCTTCACCCCATCTCGCTGATGATCTCGTGTATGCTGTGTGAAAGCAACGGACAGAACGCAGGTGTTAACGTCTTGACGATAACCCGTTCTAACAGCGAACGAGGAGAATGACACCTGTTGTCATTCATTTGAGTTACGATGGAGTGAGACTGTCTCTCTGTAGAACTGTGGCCGCTAACGAGCAAATTTTCCATCCCCTAGATGATATTTGATTAAATATCGAGCATAGTTGAAGCGATATTGACAATGAAAAACCAAAGGAGTCGTAGAAAAGCCTGTCCTAGCACCAATGGTATTTTCACAGTAAATTTTACTTGGAATAATACTTTCAATGTTCATAATTCATTTTATCACAATACGCTTTCAGAATATTTCTACATTTTAGGATAATTTTTAGAAACTTTAAATACTTTGTTATTGTTGGAGTATAAAATATTACTGTATTACAATAATTAGTGCCACGGTGGTCTAGCGGTTAGAACGCTGGCCCTGTAATCCTGGAGTCTCGGGTTCGATTCCCGGCGGTGCCCGAATTTATAACTTGTGTTGGGCAAGGCCGTGGTCTAGACAACACGGAGTTTTCCTCCGGGGGCTTCCCCGGTTACTCCGTGGCATCCCAACAATTACCCCATTCATACACAGAAGAAGGCAATGGCAAACCACTTCTGGATCATCTGCCAAGAACGTATATGAACAGGTTCCAGTCCGAGAAAAGGATGGAAGGATCCGGTTCATATGGACCTGTCGTCAGAGAGAATACTAAATAAATAAAATAAAATTACAATAATTATGTTCTCTTTGTTTGAATCGCCTATTAGTAATTGTCACCAGAGACTTGTTATTTAAGCTCAATATTTAAAAATATTTTTTAGAGCATTTGTGGACAAGACACTTCTGAAATTATTGTAAATGAAGCAAATCGTTTTCCTATTGCAGCAATTAAATAATGTCTAAATATTACCTATAAAATTTCGATACAAGTGTAGTATAATTCTACAGAACTGTCCTCATGGACCAACCAGATCAATTCAGTCCACAAACTCTGTCTTTTTCTACAAGACCCTTTCTAATATCATCCTCCTAGTCGAATGGGATAACGCAGTTAACGAATTGGTAAAATATTAAATTGTCCGCATGCTTAAGTTAACAACATGAAAGAAATTCATACGCGGGATACGAAGCATAGCCCCGCGCATTCTTAAATTCTATACAAGATGGATGTGACCGAATATATTCGCCTTCCGATCGCTTTAACTTTCGAAACAAGCCCTCCCGTGTGCATTGGGTAGGCTGCTAGATGAAACCCACAGCCGATACGGATGTCAGAAATTTGTTGATTTTCAGAAATAACTACAAAATTATATACTGCTCTACAAACTGGCCTAAACTTTCTCTGACAGAAGACAACCTATTAAATATGCAAATCGTAACTGAGTAAATATGAAAAAGAAAATGAGATTGGCATATTCGCCATAATCCGCTGGATGATGCGATCTATGACTCGTATGTTACCGGCATTCAAACCCGTGATAAAATGGCGTTCTGTGTGAAGGTGTCAAGAATTCCTTTAAAGTTTCAGTTTATGTGGTATATGAACAATATTGGATGTCTGTGGTCTCAGGTTGCTTGTAATAGTTTCCTGTCTAAAGCTTCATACTTTTGTGCATCTCACTCGTGAGATGCCAGCAAAGCTTGTTATATATCGGCACAGCGGGGAATACACGTCAGAAATACGAAAATTGTGAAGCATGTTGGTAAGTTACATGTCATGGGTAAGGTTATGCTGCTGTAAGATGGAATGCAAACATAAATACTACAATTATTTTTCGAAATATTTACCATGTTTTTAGAAACGCAATCTTAACTTCAAATCTGTTTTGTTGTACGAGTGACACACTGTAATCTCATGATATGCCAGGAATCCTTGACTTCATATTGCTAATAATTTTTACTTACTTTTCTTACTTTACTTAATTATAGCCTAAAGCACAGGAATATTTAACTTCAATGACAATTTTATTTTCGGTCACCAATATCATGGGAATTTGTTTTGAAGGTCAAATATTTATTCGAAAATATTTGCCCGTAATAAGCTTTAGTTTTGGTTCTCCAAGTCTGGCACTCTGATTTACAGTGACAAAATAAGTTCCTTTTGCCAGAACATCTATGCTGTGTTTAACGTTATTTACATTCTTTGTAAATTTCAATACGATATTCTGTAGTACATGTAATTCACTAACTTCATACATCGTAATTGATATATTCATTTGTGTTAAAATTACCATTACTTCGATTTATGTTTAACACAGGAATGTAGGTAGCGTTAAATGGCTTTGATAACAGCACAATTCGTGTCTGAATCTTGTAAATGCCCCTCTTACCATGGATAAGCATTATGACTGCAGTACAAACTTGGTCCTGATCGATGGTCTGATTATTTTTATTCTTTTCGGGTACAACTCCATTGTTAGTAGGATTATACAGCAGCACACAGACTTCATTACAGAGGATCTAAAATTTTAAAATAAGATCAGTAATGAATAGTACAATTTGTCAAAAAGACTGTACAGAGTATATGAGAGTTAGGCACAAAAGTCAGAAAGATTTGTATTCTAAATCTGACGATGCCTATGGTACAGCAGCAACAGATGATGAAAACAGTGATCATGAAGAGAGTACATTTTGAAGTAGTTCATTATTCTATGTTAATACAGACGGAAAATTCTCTAGATGATCATATTATAGCTGAAGTACATCAACGATCACCTTCGAATGAATTAGGCACATCACATTTATTCACGTCTAATAATTTGATGTTACTTAAAATTGCTAGAATATGATTTTAATTTTAGCATGTGGCTTCAGTTTCAAATAGTTTCAAGGCATTAGTTTATTATATTCTAGATTAATTATTATCAGCAAATATTATTATCATACTTTCTGCTCTACGCAGCCAAACTATAGAAATTTTAAAAGATTTAATAATCACTGAGAAAAATTATTTCTTAGCCAAAGCGATACACGAAAGCTTGTGTTGTCCGACGAACGGCAGCGAAAGTTAAAACTGGTCCTCAGCACATCACATCACGAATCCCCAGAGCGCGGTAAAGAACAAGGTTTAGTTTTTTGGGTCAAGCAGAGCGTAAGAGAAGATAACGGTTAAGACAAGGCTAAGCGACCGGTCTATTGAGGCCGTTTGGTTGAGAGTGACTCACGGTATATCACTTCGTACAATATTTTGTGCAATGCAAATGTATATCAGATATTTTTGTGTATTAAAGATTGTTGTAAATATAAAACGCATCCGCCTTGTAAATAGAGTAGACTCCTGATTATCCGGGTTGTGAATTACCGGGGGTCTATCTAGCTTAAACGAAAAATTATTTCGAGAATCTGTTAAAAATTTTCGATCATATCAACATAAATAAATTGTTAAAACCTGAAGTTTACGACAATATTATTCTCAGTTGGAATAATTTATTACAAAGTAATTGGTATGTAATGTATTAAAAGCCACGGTGGTTTAGCGGTTAGAACGCTGGCCTTGTAATCCTGGGGTATCGGGTTCGATTCCCGGCGGTGCCCGAATTTATAACTTGTGTTGGGCAAGGCCATGGTCTAAGCAACACGGAGTTTTCCTCCGGGGGCTTCCCCGGTTTTTCCGTGGCATCCCAACAATTACTCCATTCACACACAGAAGAAGGCAATGGCAAACCACTTCTGGATCATCTGCCAAGAACGTATATGAACAGGTCCCAGTCCGAGAAAAGGATGGAAGGATCCTGTTCATATGGACCTGTCGTCAGACAGAACACTATAAAAAAAATATATTTAATTTATACAAAATCCCTTCTATTATTAGTAAATATTTAAAAATTTAAGTAGTGTATACCTGTAAATAAACTTACGTATTTGTAAGATTTTCATGTTTTTGTTTTTGTTTTTTTTGGATAATCCTAGGTCTCTGCTATCCGGGAAAACATAATTATTTCTCAAACTACCCGAGTAATCGGGAGTCAACTATTGTAGTAACAACACTTCTAAGGACACTGAAATTTCAAAGGTGTTCTTTACGGTACCCCACAGGTGGTGACGTCAGCAGAGAACCAAAGATTTCCATTCGTACGTCCGCAAAATAAAACAATAATTATCTGAAGCCATGTGCTTCAGAACGACTACAGTAATGACTGTAGTATATGATTTATTAACGGGGATGAGAATATAGAGCCATGGACTTTAGGATCTTCGTAATGTGTTGCACGCCGACGAGAAACGTCCATGAAGATAAGAGCTTCACGTTCCTCCTAAATGTTGTCACACGCGCAAGACTCTTCACCGCGCTACAATCCACAGAACCACGATTTATAATGTGATGACTATCTCAAAAGATTCGTATATTCCGAATTTACGGTTCTGTTTTACCCGCGGATACCGTACGCATGAAGACATCCTTAAGGTGAACATATGATGTGACTTCTAACCACTGATGTGACAGGTCAGGATTTTTTCGCAAAGAAGTGAGTAATGCATATTCAGATATGTTATAAAATTACTATATTTCACAGTATGAGTGGCATATTAATACCTTCCAGTGCAATGCCTCATTCACATTTGCAGAATACAAGTTTTAATGATTGCACAAATTGAAATTAAGGAAGTTATTTTGATTTTTCTAAGAGCCAACAAATTGCTTAGACATCATTATCTGTGTACTCTATCGAGCTACATTTATCGTAACTGTTACTGGCACTGAATGGAAAGATATCTGTAATATCCGGAACTAAATCAAAGGATTAAAATATATAATATAATTCAGGTCTATACACAAACTTTATTTACAGATGTTAAAATTTAAAATTTGCGCTATTCATCGTTACTACAATGTTACAATACTGCGCCTTCATTTACTACATGTTTTGATGCGTAGCATCATCTTCAGGAAAAACATGTAGTAAATGAAGGCGCAGTATTGTAACATCGTAGTAACGATGAATAGCGCAAATTTTAAATTTTAACATCAGTAAATAAAGTTTGTGTATAGACCTGAATTATATTATATATTTTAATTATAAAACACAAACATGACGCATTTAAACTATAAACTTTAAATCAAAGGAACTCAGCAAAGGAATTCATAACCGCAGATCTTTATACTACCAGCAGAAATAAACAGAGTTTACGAACACTTTTCATGACGAAGACCCTTGCTGCTGCGGAAAACACGTAGCATTATTGTATAAACTGTCCCCAATGTTGTTTCAAAAGGTCAGCCCCATTTTCAGCTATCATTATTGTCAGTGCATTAGTATGAGCAGCTGGAATAACAAGGATGATCGAAGAATCGATTACTCTTGGTCGATTAATGCCATATACTCTCAATCTGGGATCCACAACAGCTTGTTGGTCAGTGAGAGGTCCCACTTTACAGGTCCCTGACGGGTGAAAGGCACTAAGAGTGAGATGGTTTATTAAACATCTTCAATATTCATCGGAGCGAAACTCAAACTGTGTACTACCATATACTGGGATATCGTATAACGTCGAACCAAATTTCTTAAACTCTTTTGTTTCACCCACTCTAAAGCTTTCTTTACCCCCTTCAATGAAGTCTCTGAGTCTTCTGGATACTCAAGGAAATTTGTGTCTATGAGGAGTTTATGTAAGGGATTGTTGTCACTCAACATGACTCTTCCCCGACTTCTAGGTCTTAAGAGGATTGGTATTATCATGCAGGCGTCTTCTTTTTCATTTGTTTTGTACACGGTATCGTAGATATAATCGGTGATTCCAACAGAAATTGGATCAGAAAGAAGCGAGCTTGTGAGGAAAAGTAGTTCTATATCCGGATAGCCAGGATGTGTGGAATTCTCAAAATCATAAAATGCTAAAGCTTCAATACTAGTTGGGCTACTAAGGGGGCCACTGTGATACCGAAGGTAATCTCTGAGGTACTTGCCACTGTGAAAATTGACACTTTGGTTTACCACAAAAGTAATACGAAGCACCGCCATATGACCCATAAAATTATACCCTACCTTCAGCTCATGAATGATTGGAATGTTCATGTCTCGGAGATATTTATTTGGTCCCACACCCGACACCATCAATAGCTGTGGATAGTTTATTGCAACTGCTGATATTACAATTTCCTTTATTGCACGCACAACGTATTTTTTTATTATTACGAATAAATTCCAAGCCGTATGCAATTTTCGTTTTGGGATCTATCAGAATTTTTGGTACCCGACTTTTAATAATGTACAAGGATTATATTAGAAATCCTACAAATTATCAGTATGTTATCAGACTTCCTTACCTTCAATGGCCTCGACTGACTCAGGATAACTGCGGAGGACATGGATTCCTATTCGAAAGTAATTCTCTCTGAGTACCTCTATACGCTCCTTCAGTTTGGCCCTAACCTTTTGAATTATCCTGTATACAACATTTCTGAAAAATTTATGATATGGTTGGAAGAATGATTTCTGTACGAACGACTGGAGGACTCTACTCCAACATAGAAATGAACAATCTGTGGAAGGATGATCGAAGAATCGATTACTCTTGGTCGATTAATGCCATATACTCTCAATCTGGGATCCACAACAGCTTGTTGGTCAGTGAGAGGTCCCACTTTACAGGTCCCTGACGGGTGAAAGGCACTAAGAGTGAGATGGTTTATTAAACATCTTCAATATTCATCGGAGCGAAACTCAAACTGTGTACTACCATATACTGGGATATCGTATAACGTCGAACCAAATTTCTTAAACTCTTTTGTTTCACCCACTCTAAAGCTTTCTTTACCCCCTTCAATGAAGTCTCTGAGTCTTCTGGATACTCAAGGAAATTTGTGTCTATGAGGAGTTTATGTAAGGGATTGTTGTCACTCAACATGACTCTTCCCCGACTTCTAGGTCTTAAGAGGATTGGTATTATCATGCAGGCGTCTTCTTTTTCATTTGTTTTGTACACGGTATCGTAGATATAATCGGTGATTCCAACAGAAATTGGATCAGAAAGAAGCGAGCTTGTGAGGAAAAGTAGTTCTATATCCGGATAGCCAGGATGTGTGGAATTCTCAAAATCATAAAATGCTAAAGCTTCAATACTAGTTGGGCTACTAAGGGGGCCACTGTGATACCGAAGGTAATCTCTGAGGTACTTGCCACTGTGAAAATTGACACTTTGGTTTACCACAAAAGTAATACGAAGCACCGCCATATGACCCATAAAATTATACCCTACCTTCAGCTCATGAATGATTGGAATGTTCATGTCTCGGAGATATTTATTTGGTCCCACACCCGACACCATCAATAGCTGTGGATAGTTTATTGCAACTGCTGATATTACAATTTCCTTTATTGCACGCACAACGTATTTTTTTATTATTACGAATAAATTCCAAGCCGTATGCAATTTTCGTTTTGGGATCTATCAGAATTTTTGGTACCCGACTTTTAATAATGTACAAGGATTATATTAGAAATCCTACAAATTATCAGTATGTTATCAGACTTCCTTACCTTCAATGGCCTCGACTGACTCAGGATAACTGCGGAGGACATGGATTCCTATTCGAAAGTAATTCTCTCTGAGTACCTCTATACGCTCCTTCAGTTTGGCCCTAACCTTTTGAATTATCCTGTATACAACATTTCTGAAAAATTTATGATATGGTTGGAAGAATGATTTCTGTACGAACGACTGGAGGACTCTACTCCAACATAGAAATGAACAATCTGTGGAATATATTCATACAATATGCTGCGTAAGAGACATTACAAGTATTTAAGCCCTTATTGTACGCCATTTCGATAAGTTCAAATCTGACAAAACATACAGAAATATGAAAGCAGAATGAACCTTTTTTTGAGGAAAGCAATTTACATTTGGTGCAGTGCCAACCAAATGTATCAAGAACACACGTCTTCTTACTACTCTGAAGATAACATTTGTCTTTCAGAAATTCAAATTAAGCAGACAGTCACGTAGAAGACAGCCTTCAGGGCATCCACTACGCAGTGTTCTGTCACAACTGTACTCAGACTTAAAAAAATATAACTTTATAATGTTCGTATCATGTCTAATTTTTCCTAACCTGCACCTCAAAATCACGCCAGCCTACCGCAATCTGTCTTAAAACTTAGATAGTGTGTGTTATTTGCATTTCAGGAATAACAGCTGTCTGTCCACCTTACAAGTTGTAGGTAACTAAAAGAAATTTACGATGCGCCTAGAGGCAGCATTTCAGTGTAGATCACTATCTGAACAAGATGGAACACTTGCAGACCAAGTTTCGTTTAGCACACATTAATTACTGTGTCTTTGTAGTTCCAATGAACCGCTTCGAGAGGAACCTCTCGTTTTCTGTAGATGAAAGGAAACTCAAATTTATGTAGTAAACTGGCATAAAATACAGTCATTTGGAAGTCATTTATCTCACAAGGAAGATTTCCGTTGGCTTATAAAAGGTGAGTATTTAATGCCTTCGTACTTGAATTATGCACCTCCGTACAACAAACATTATGTAAATTAGAATGTATTTATTATTCAAGTCTATACACAAACTTTTAAAATTGTTGATGTTAAAATTTTAAATTAATATTAATATTTTGCGCCATTCATCGTTATCTCGATGTTACAATATTGCGCTTTATACTACTACATGTTTCAATGTCATAGCATCATCTTCAGGTTTTTTATCTTTAAAACTATTCTATATTTATTAATGCAAGCTTTTCATTGATTGTAGATGTAGATTACTGTTGTGGGTGTTCCTTTGATCTTCTTATTATTTTGCATATTATGTTAGTTGTTCGTTATTCTGTGAAATTATTAACAATTAATTAACATTTGAGTTATTGATATTATTTATATGAAAATGAGTTTGGATATTGTCATAAAAAATATACTATACTATAAACTATAAACATTATGTAATCTTAGCTGAAAACAGTTGTAAAATTCTTTCGTTACAAATGTTAGAGAACACCGTCGCATACTCTCCAAGAAGTTGTAATGTTCCAAGTATTATTCTACACCTTTTTTTAGAACACGGCTGTACTATATTACAGCGTTTTTACAAAGACTGTATTAGTCAAACCAGCAAATGGATATTAATCGGTTAATGCACAACATACATTACGGTATTCACACCGAAACTTGAAAGAAGATCAGTCCTCTTGGCCTGTATGTTTCCTTGTAAAATAGGACTATTAACATTGTCGTCATTGCATGTTTGAAATGTAAATGGGTCTACTTGCTCATACAACTTAAGACGACTTACAAATTAATGCATCCTTCCAGTGATAGTACAAATATTGTTTATATTCCTGTGACTATATAGGAGAAATCAATCGCCTTTTATGCATTAAAAATTTCAGAGCAATATTTGTGAGTCATCTAAAGAAACCTTGCTCTTTTGAGATAGGCCTAGTGTTAAATAGTGTATAATTCGTTTGAATATGGTACAAGTATTTTTACACATAAGCTGATCCAAAATGAAAGATTACAATTCGTCTAGCACTACTATTTGAACTATCTATTCCATAGGTTTAAAACCTGACAAACATTCATTTTTCATCTCACTTATTCTAGTCACTTTTTAAAGAGGTGCAGAAACTTTCCAGTCTGAAGTAGCTATTGTTTCAAGCGAGCGAACTTCACACAGCACTTCTCTACTGAAGTGGTTACAACGGAGAAAATGCGAGAGTATGAACCGCTCCACTCTTAATATGAGACAGTGTCTAGTATTTGCTAGCTCCTGTTGGTCTTAATTTCTTGATACACCTTTATTTACAATCCTGGTACATTACACTATTCTGTTCTACAGGATATAAGTCAAAGGCACAGGCTTATATGTGTTATATATCAGATATGCTTGTTGCAATTAATGCGTACAATTGCATAAATTATGAGATACCTTCTGGAAGTTTAAAATCCATAATATTTCTCTGTATGTATCTGTGGTACCCTTGCCTACTTCTTAAATTTGAACGTCTTCATTAATTCGTTTAACTTAATTATTTATGACTGCTGCCCTAACCTTATATGATTATCGAAGATAATTGCTGGACGTGTTTTAAAATAAAAACTTGAAACGAAAGTAACACATGCATGAATTTCGCAATGACATAATCGTAACTATGTCTTTATGGACTGAAGTAGATGGTTGAAATAAGCCTCTTACAAACGCTTCGTTGTCATACCCTTTGATTACGACATGTTACTGGAATTATATTAAGTTATTTGCGATTCGACAATATCATTTATTTAACTAAATTTCGTATTTTCCTGCAAAGATTGAGAAGTCACAACGATCATAATATAATATAATATAATATATTTGGTTTAGACTATATACAGAGATCTGTGGCCGCCTAACACCAGGTTTTCACGGCCACAGTCCTTACATACGTAGCACTATTAGCACTACTGCTTACTACAACTATTCACTAATGCTACTCTACATGACTATTCCTTAATCCCTAATACTATTTACATAACTCTTTCTTATTGTTCTCGTGCCTTCTATCTCAGTGGCAGTTCTAAATTCCTAATTTTGACCTGTCTTTTACATCTTACTTTGTACAGAAATTTCCCTACATCCCTGACCTCCGTGTCATTCGTAGTGCTTAAAATTTTCTTGAAGGCCAACTCTTCGCCAACGGTGAACCACTTGTTCCTCAGGAGCTGTTCCCTCCACCTCCCGGTTTCCGTACACTTTAATAGTATGTGAATCTCGCTTTCTGTCGCCCCACATAAAGGGCATATTTTCCCATCCATGCCCCCCCTCATCCCTCTCAGCTTCCAAATACCCGCTCTGAACCATGCCCATCCCTCTCTCTCCACCCTCGTACAGCAACCAATGTAGCCCTGTCTACCCCACCCTGATTTCATCTCCCCGTACAACGCCAGAGATCTCTTTTCTCTAATTTTAGCAAAAACGTTCTGTCTTTCTATGGCGTTGCACCTTTGCTTTAAAATTTCCCACGTCCTGCCCACACTTCTTCCTTGCGGATCCTGCCAAATATACCCCAACCCTAATTTATCTAATTCCTCTTTTACCCCCTTAGCCCATCCCCCAATTTTCAAGTTCAGTACCTGCCAGTCGTAGCATCTCCTTACTAAATCATCCCTGTCCATTTGCAAAATCCTTAACCAAAATTTTGTGACCAACCCTAAAACCTTGCTCCTCCTGCTGTCTCTCCCCAGTTCCACTTCGGCTACCCCATTTGCTCCGACCCTTGGTATCCCTAGGACCTTCTTACAAAATCTCCCGTGGATTACATCAACTTCTTTCCATCCCTCCTCTAATCCCCATATTTCCGCCCCATACATCATTCTCGATTCACATACCATCTCGTATACATTTTCTAAAATATTTATCCTCATATGTGGCATTCTGGCTAAGCACTTATCTATCGCCACTAAGGCCTGCTTCCCTTTCGCCACTACTTTAGCCTTTTGTTTAGCCCACCCTCCTGTGCTTTCCAGGGTCACACCCAGGTAGCATATTTCCTTCACTGTTTCTATTATTTTGCCATTCATAAACCACCTTTCATCCTTTCTCAATTTCCCTCCCCTCTTGCATACCAACACTTTCGTCTTCTCCAAGTTGCATTTCAAGTTCCATTCCTTGCAGTACTTCGCCACTTGGTTGATTCCCTTCTGCAAGCCGTTCACCGTAAACGACCCAAATGCTAAATCATCCGCAAACAACAACCCCGGAATTGATTCATCCCCTATCACAGGCGCGTGTATGTTTCCTTCCTGGATATAGTCGATAACATCATCAATAAAAATGTTAAACAAATAGGGGCTCAGACTGCACCCTTGCCTAACACCTCTACTTTGTTCAACCAGGTCCGTCACTTCGTTTTCTCCACACTTCACACAAAATTTGGTTCCCTCATACATTCTCTTGATACATTCAACCATTCCTCCACTCACTCCCTTCCGTCTCATTTTAAACCATAAGGCCTTCCTATCAATCGCGTCAAAGGCTTTTTCCAGGTCCACCAAACACCAGTATATACGGCCTCTTTTAACGCTTAGATACCTGTCAATTGCGGTTTTGATAATAAAGATATTATCTGTGGTTCTTTTCCCTTTTACGAATCCCGCTTGGTACCTTGACAGGATCTTATTACCTACTAGCCAGTCTCTCAGCCTACCAGCCAAGGCGCTAGAAAATATCTTGCTTATCACCGTCAGAAGCGAAATGCCTCTGTAACTATTAGGCTCATTCTTCTTACCCTTCCCTTTGTAAATTGGACTGATAACTGCAACTCCCCACTCTGCTGGGAAATCTTTCCCCTTCTTAATTTTATTAAACAAAGTTGTTAAAGTTTCAGTTCCTCCTTCCACGGTGCAAAACATTTTCCACATCTCGACTGGTATCCCATCGACGCCAGTGGCTTTCCCATTTTTCATTTTTGATATACTTTGCCTAATTTCTTCTGCCGTAAAGTCCCTATCCAGTTCCTCTATGTATTGGGAGCCCAGCAATTGCGTTGGGTAAACCAATCGCCCTTCAGCTGCCCTAGCGAACAGATCATGGAAGTGGTTCACCCACGCAGTTGGATTTACCTCATTCCTAAAAACTTTTTTCGCCACTATGTCCCTTATGGACTCCCATACTTTCTTTATCTCTTTATGCCTTACCAAATCGTTTATTCTTTCAGACTCCTTCTCTTGCCAAACCCGCTTCTTTTCCTTCATTATCTCCTCGTACATTTTTCTAGCTTCCCAATACCTTGCTCTACTCGCTTCGTCGTTTCTCGCCTTAAACTCTCTCAAGGCCCATCTGGCTAGTCGTTTGTTTTCCCTGCACTCCTCGTCGCCCCTCTATGCTTAACCCCTGTCCACCCCATTTTGATCCCCGCTCTCTTCACCATGGAGTACAACATATCTACCATCTTATTAACCTCCCCCTCCTGAGCCATGACCTGTATTTCATGCATGCATAAAACACTCCTATTATCCCTCAAAGCCTCCATGAAGTAATCTTTCCAGCTTTCCTTCCATTTGTATCTAACTATCTTTCGCTTCGGCCCTGCGACCTCTGTGTCCTTAACTACCTCTCCCTCTTCTTCGCTCCTAATTATTATGGTTAATGGCATATGACTACTAAGAATTTCCGTCCCTACTCTGAAATCCACCACTTCCCCCACCAACCCCTCCGACAACAGAGCATAGTCTATGACACTCTTCCCCAGCTGGCTGACATAAGTAAACTCCCCCTCCGTGTCCTCGCCGTATTTTCCATTCAGCATTTCTAGAAGGTTCCTTTCACAGAAATCGACGAGCTTCCTTCCTTCCTCATTACACATTCGGTCTTTACTCGATCTACCGCAAAACAGATCTTCATAGCCCTTGTCCACCTCATTAAAGCAGCCCCACGTGTGTGGCAGGTTTATCTGCTTTGTCCCCACCCGACTGTTCATGTCCCCCACTATTAAAAATTCCGTCTCCACGAACCGGTCCCTCAACATCTTCAAGTCCTCCTCCAACTCGGTTGTAAAATTGGGATTAAACCACCTTGAGCTTTGGGGCGCATTATACACAAAGCCCATACATATCTGGACCTGCACGCCATTGTGCCCTCTCACTCCTACCCATATTACCTCCTTCATGCCCGTCCTTATCTCAATCACCTTTCTGCTCATTCCCTCCCTTGTATAGATTACTAGTCCCCCCGGATTCCTACCGAATCTTGCGATTCTTCTTCTTTCTTTCCAAAAGCTGACAAACCCTTTAATTTCAAAAACCTCGCTTCCCGCCCAGCTCTCCGCAATCCCCACAATATCATGGCCACTCAGAAAATCTAAGAAATCCTTTGTGCCCATTTTACACTTAAGCCCCTCCACATTCCAGAATCCTACCCTTAACAAACCTGCCACACTAACGCGGGCCTATGTTGAGCCACTTCTAACCCTCGCTCCTCCACCTCCTCCTCCTCCCTCCCTGCCGGACACGTCACTCGGCTTCGTGAGCCAGCTCCTCAGGTTGTATTGCCTGCAGACCCTCTCACTCCGTGGTTCCGTTGTCAAGCCGTTGTCCTCCGCGCGGTCAGCTGGCCTCGCCCGCCTCGCAGAGGCTGCACCTCCCTGCGGCGTTAACTTTATAACTTGCGACGCGGTGTCCGTCCTCACCCTGCAGCCCAACCCAGCGTGCATAGTTTCGGTCGGTTTTTCCCGTGTAACGGTGCTCCTTTGCAGGGTATTGGCATCCGATCCACTGCTACCCGTTTTTCGAGGAGTCCTTCCCTCGGCGCTAGCCGACCTTCTGACCGCAGGGGTGTCCACCCCGCTATCCCGCGTTTCCAATTGCATGTTCCTTGAAAGGTATTCCAGGGCGTAGGCCCGCCCGTCCACCACCAGTTTATCCTTCTTCAAAAAAGCTCTGTGCCCTCTCCTCTTAGCATCTCGTAAATAGGGAATCAGCTCCCTCCTACACTTTCTTATTTCTGGAGCAAAATCCTCGTCTACACTTAATGTGGAGCCACTCAGGTGCTTAGTGTTCCGGAGTACCTCTAGCTTAGAAGCGAACGTGGTAAATTTCACCAATATCGGGCGCTCACCTCTGCTTCGACCCAACCGGCCTACGTAATCGATGTTCCCTCTCGGGATCTCTAGTTTCATCGTTTCCTTGAGGAACTTGCATACCGTATCCAGCGTGTCGAAGTAGCCCTCCTCTCTTTTCTCCACCAACCCGAATATAAGGATATTGTTCTTCCGATTCCCTTCTTCCAGCTGCCTAGCTTTATCGTCCATCCTCTGCTGCCGTTCCTCCCACTCTTTCACTACCCGGGTTATCTTCTTGTAATCCCTGATCACTTCATTTATTGACGCGCTTAGCGTCTCCAATTTCGGTCCTAAGTCCTTCGTCCCATTCCTCAAGTCACCTATTTCCTGGTTGTGCTTCTCCAAAAGCTCCTTGATAGCTTTCGTCTCCCAAGCTTGGCTTTTAACATGGGATAATATCTGGTCGATCTTGTCCTGTTCGGTTGGCGGCCCCGGGTTTAGTTCCACTCCTCCAATCACCAGAAGAGTCGCTACTACCAGACCCAGGAACCACGTCTGTTGCCCTGCCAACTCAACTTTCCGGCTCCCTTCTGCGTGAATCCTCGCTTTCCTGGCTGCAAAAGCGCCAACTCTGGCCCTGTAACTTTCTAAGGTGACACCCATTGTTCCTTGAGCTGTAGAAACACGTCCGCTCGCCTCCGTAGCTAATGTAAGACTCCCACAACGATCAATAAAAATATTTTGTTGTCACTTAATGCGCCATCATTATGACATACGGACTCGTAATTAAAGAGTACAATCTAAATCACTTCTTCGCAGTTTGTTATGTATGATATATTTAAATTATTCTCAGTCAACAAGAACATCACTTACGTCGAAGCTAAGTAATTAGCTTTCTCCTTCCGGATGGCAAAAACCACTACTTAAATCTTGTCTCGGACATCGTCTAACATGACTGGTTTTCCTGAGTCCCTCCGTTTAAATCCTATATCTTATTTTTAACTCACGACTGTTTCTTGCCATATCCTTTAAAATTCATTGTTTATTAATCATCCTAACAGCCGCCCTATTTATTTAGCTACTGGTAGCGTCGCTAAATAAATAAAAATCTACGTTCACATGTTTCAAGATCTCTATTTCCTTGAGGATTTTCTACCAATGACAGATCAGTTTATTCATGGTACGTGCTCCACCGGAATTGTGTTGTTTCAGTTAATCACATAAATAATATAGGAAAAATAATTACAACTGTGAAAATATAATATTTTGAGTTCTGTTGTTAATTTATTAAACTACAACTCAAATAATTTTTCTCAGTAATATACACGTAAACTTCCTTGTCAATCCGACATACTCTTGACTATAAAGATACTCCAACATATGTCTTACTTAGAAACAATAATGAAAATAATTTTTGGAAGATTTACTTACTTCTGTCGTGTAGTTGCTTTGCCAAATGGTACAGAACATAACCCCTTAAAGAATAATTTTAGTTTCAAAACATTAAAGGTCACATAATGAGGAAATAAGTACATGAAATTAAATTTAAACAAGAAGAAATGAGTGTTTGAAGTATTTAAATGCCATAAAGTGCTTCATAAATTAACACGCCGGTGCCACAGTAAAGCTTTGTAAATCAAAGCATTACGTGCGTATATGAAGATATGTAGAGTTTAATCTTTCTTGATAATCAAATAGTTGCTTAGCTAATGAAAAAGTTTTATGTCTTTATGGAACCAGAAATGTCATTGTCGTATTTGCAGGAACTCGCCGATGGTACCTGCGCAAAATGGGATAAATCCAATTCACACCCACTCATAAAGTTATGGACTTTTAATATTGGGGTCCCGGTTTTAATCCCATTTATTCTGTACTTCTGTGGCTCCACTAAGATTAACAAACTGTACCAATGACTATATAAATTTATAATATGTTTATAAATATACATGTACGAATTTTTAATGGCATTATGATGTGTATCAGTTTGTAGGATTAGCTGCAAACAGTTGCAGAAAATAATATTTTTATACTTTCGTAACTATACATCAGCCAATGATTGGGTTGGAATATTTTACAGATGTAAATACGTCATCAGTAACATTATTTTACACGTT
Source organism: Zootermopsis nevadensis (assembly GCF_977971745.1). Taxonomy (NCBI): domain Eukaryota; kingdom Metazoa; phylum Arthropoda; class Insecta; order Blattodea; family Termopsidae; genus Zootermopsis; species Zootermopsis nevadensis. The sequence continues at coordinate 8,750,441 of NW_028259145.1, forward strand.
AATATCACAAAAAAAAATAAACATAGGTTCTCCAACCCGAGAACCATTACATCACAAGGGCACAAAATTATTCACTCGACTATAGCGTCGCACTGCCAAAGGGGCCAATATTCACCCCTTACATAAAGGAGAAAACTTAAAGCATGTATTTAAGAAACTAAGGATGTTTGATTATATTTCGGTTGAAAAACCATACCCAGGTCTAGCGCCAGTCTTAAAATATGAGAGTTGAGAGTTTCAAGGCGGTGAATATTCAGTTTCTGTTTCTGTGAGTTATGATAAATTTGAATATCACACTGCAGTCTAAGAATTAGGCTCTTAAGCTATCTTTCTTCACTCATGTCTTGAGACAAACTTTTAGAAACGTTTCATATCGTATCTATGCGTAAAAGACGACTCGAACATAGAATTCTGTTTGATTCGTATCTGAGGCTAGTAAAATATTTCGAAATACTAGAAAATATTACTGTGTTTGTTAGTCCCCACCAAAGAAAGCTGGATGTACTACACATATTACAAGCTGCCCGCGACTATTTATTCATCTTCCTATTTAATTGTTTATCATATTTTTATCCCATTTTCCGATGCCACGACTTCAATCTCTGACAAGATTGAAAAGTTTGTAGTAGTCAACACTTTTTCATAATATTTCTTCAGGAAAATTCAGAGCCATTCTCAAGCACATAAAAATTTTGGACGTGTAGGTGAAAACTTTTAAGTAATTTCCACTTAGTACTCAAGGGCTAACACAAAACAAAGGAAGTCTTTTTGTATGTCATAACCATTTCTTGTACTTGAAAGAGTTTTTTCGTCTACTAGTAGGAAGGTAACAAGTCTTAATAAACTTGTCTAGTTGCTTGCAAAGTTTCTTTATTTCAGGCCATATACAGCATCTTGTCTTGTCCCATTTCTGTCTTAATACGAAATCCTTACAGCATCTTCCTCTTTGTTCCTTCATGGCCACACGTCTCGTCTTCTTTCGAATCGATGTAAAATTCAAGACCACTTCTTGCCGCCAGGCACAAATTAATGGAGCCTCCAACTCGCTCTTTTGTCGTGCTTGCACTTGCTTAGAATTTCAAAGACTGGAATTTTTGTAATCCACGCTAAAATTCGCCGGTATTAAGGTAAAAGTATTCGTACTAAAACTACAGAGAACGAAAAAAAATCGGATATTTTAGGTTCTAATGGCGGGGTGTATGAACGTCGTTGTTTTCTGTACGGCATTTCAGGTAACTCGAGACAGTCTTTTAAACAGAAGTGTTGTTACTGCTTTCTAGCCATACCCCCCATCGGATGTCACTTATTATTTTATCGTTTTTAAAAGAATGGAATATCGATTGTATTATTCTTTGCAGGGATAACGATTTGGACAATCATATTTTTATCACATAAAAATATCAAATGTTATAGTTATTTATGCTGCTTAAGTTCTTTCTTTATAAACTGCTTTGGGTGGGTGCGTACTTATTAGGAGAGCGCTTTGGCCAGCAACTTCAAGCATTATCTAGCAGGAAAATATTATTTTGTTCTTTTCTGTTTGTTGTGTGTCTCGTAGCAGAATTTTTGTCAAGTCGCACGTATCAAGTAAGTTTGTTTTGTTGTGTTTGGTGATTTTCTTTATCGTGTAGTAGAGTAGACAGAATTGCACTTAACTGGAAAGCATCAGAATGATAGCAGATGCATGTTTGCAGGATAGACAATTAAATTTCTACATGTCTCAAAAGGAAAGGGAGAAGAGGAGAATTCGTTGTGATCGTCTCACATCTTAGATGGGACAAAGTATAGGTTGTTGCGCCGTATATTCTGTTGATGGAGGCAGCAGACACCTCTGAAACGTTGGTAAACTTCTAACAGACTACACGGCGCTACAAAACAGAAGACAGCCATTTTCAGATTATATTAATGTTTGTGAAGATGTTGACTTTTCATTACGAAGTCATAAATTTATCACATATATTTTATTGAAAATATTAAAAAAAGACTTTCAGAAAAATATAATAAAAGTCCTGTATGTTAATATAATACCATGCAAGAAAGTCAGTAGTTAGACAAAATACGTAATTATTTGTGTAAAAAATTTCATTATTCTACAGACTTTCGTTCTTTACAAAGAGTTTAATATGACAAAATTAACATTGCGAACATTGGGTTTGTCATCTTCCTTAATGACCTTAGACGATTACTGTCTGGTAGCAAAGAACAGCAAAAGACGCTCACTGGATGAATAGATGGACGGACGGACAAAGCGATGATGGATGTATAGATAGATAGACGGACGGACAGATAGGCAGACAGATAGATACGTTTTCATATTAGCAAGTAACCACTTAATATAACGCCTATATAAGGAATACACGGGGACCTCAGAAAATTTGATCGAAAATAGGTACATCCTGTAGCACAAACTTGTAGTTGGGAACTACAGGTTTACTGTGGGGAAAAGTTTGGTGAAAGATTCTGCAACTTCGAATACTGTCGACCAGATCAATGTTAAATACAATTAAACACAGTGTGGTGAAAAATATGTCGAACTACAAGGAGCACTGAACACAGAGATAGCAGCCAAGTAACGCAGGAAGTTCTTAGCTTCATTATACCACAATAATACAGCATACCCCCCATTTCCTGATTTGGTTATTTTTTCACAGTTGTTTACAGAAATGATATAATAATTAATCATGTAATTTTAGTGGAAGTCACATCTACATAAGTTTTATTTCTTATTATAAGAACTACTAGTTACCGCCGCCAAACTATAGGTTTTAAAGCCACTGAACGACATCAAAAACCCAAGTTATCGACAGTGTCATGCGAGTTTTGTAGACATTTAGAAAGGAATAATTTAATTTGATTTGATTTCAATATTTATTATATTCTTAGTTCATTATTCTTTAACAGCGCCACTCCTTATTTTGGGAAATATATTATAAATTCGGTCACAACAACACAAAAATTAATGTATATAGCCTATCTGTAAAATACTCGTCTCTTTCGGCTGACTTCGTAAATTAATCCTTTTTTTTTTGCAGGTATACAACTGGCGCCCAACTTTTAGAATTCTTAACTAAAGTCGGAAAGCGACAAGAAGTAGCTCATGAATAATCACACAAATGACACAACGTGGACTACGAACTGATAGGCGCAGTCAACGTGGAACTTTCTGAACGGCAAAGTTTTTAATTACCTGTGCTCCCTTATTCCCTCATTGTGATGACCTTAAAGCACCGACATATACAAAATGCTTTTTTCTCAACAGAAATTATAAATATTTAATTAAGATATTTGTAATTTCGTCTATGACGGTCAGTCACTGAAGAAGTAATACAGTACCAAATTAACTCAGACATCCTTAGAAGCCAAATATGTTTAAAATATTAACTTATGTTATGTAACTTCCTAGACCTCACCCTGATCGACATTGACCCTTGATCTCTTCGCTATTCACAGGCACGTAATGACGAAGCTCGGTTGCTTTTACGTCCAATTCTCATATATCTTAATGATGCGGTGTTTTAAGAACTTCATAAAATAACGCATATATCTTAGACTAATATTGTTAAATAGATTGAAAATTTAGCTTGGATGTATGAAAAACGTGTACCTAAGTAAAGGCAGACGTACAAGATGGCTCACGAACTGACACCCAATTGAAAGTTCACACACATGAACCCAAAGAACAATTCATGGAGATTAATCCTTTATGGATTACATGTTCAATACATGCACCGTTCTGTCGTGCAAAGCCAACGTTCGTGTTCAGTCGACGGCGTATATTGTTAGAACAAACAGGATTTCATTTCGTGTGTCACACTTATTTGCCGTTAAATACACAGTGTTTCGTGCAAGACGGGGCTAAACCACACATACAGTAAACGCTGTCTTTGAGTTCCTGCACGACACTTCCTGTCCACGTCTCTTTTCCTATCGATATCCTGCTCTCCAAGGATGTGGACAGATGTGGCTACCCAATAGCCGAGAGATACACAATTACTTGCTTTGAGGTTAACTTAAGGAAAACTGTGTCCAAAAAAAGCAGTCTTAATAATGTAACTAAGAGCTTTTATTTTTTAAAATGTGTGGTGAAATTACTTAGGATATCTGCCGCAAAGTGATCACGAACGTAGCCGTTCGTGTTTTGAAAGTTGCACGACAGAACGGTGCTCATATTAAGCATGTAATCCATAAAGGATTAATCTCCATTATTATTTTATGTGTTCACAGTTATATATATGTATCATTACATGATTATTAATGCTTTTATTTAAAATTGTAATCGAATATCAATTTTTGCATTTCCTGTACAACATCAATCGAGTTTTAAAATAAGGTCCTTTTTCAAGTAGCAATGAATAGGATACAATGTCTCTTTGCTCTGAACTAACATTCGGTTTCCATATATCCAAAATTTATCTTGGACAGATGAGCAAGTAACATCATTTCAAGGATCAAAGAGCTATTTCGTTCATATTAAATAATTAGATGTGTGTTTTTTATTTAGCAGTATGGACAATACATTTAATGTGATATTAAATGTTGATATAATGTAAAGAATGTAGAGTCATGATTTCTTATACTCAATTGAGGCATCTTTACAATTCTAAAATTATAAGTGCGTAATGCTGTCCACATTTCTAAACTGTCTCTGCCGTTACGGCACAAACCTCTTATCATGACTTACTTTAAACAAATAAAAAAATGCGGGATTTCAAGTTGTCACGGGGGGAGTATAAAGATGGCTGTGTTCTGAATTGTTTTGCAGTGTAGAAATTTGCCGACATTTCAGAAACGTTTACTGCCTTCAAGATTGGGGCAATAAGTACCCCGATGATGGACGCAGAAGGCACATATAAAACGTCGATAAACGTCTAGCAGACTACACTTCCGAACAATCCAGAAGACAGTCATCTTCAAATTAAGCATTTGTGCCTACGTAATGATGATTTACTACCTGTGTCAAGCACAAGACGTCAGTGTGCACGTAAATTTATCTAATAACGTAACACGCCATGTCAAGGAAATTTCCATAACTTGCTTATGGCTCTTAATCATCATAGGAATACATTTCTGGCAGGAGCTACTGGATTCCTATTCAGGTATTATTATATCCATCCTCTCACTCCATTTCCACCCATAATAGCAACGTCACTGCAATTTCGCCAACTATCAGCTGACTAGTTATGGTACAGTCTATTCCATATGTAAAGAATATTACTGCGATGCATACTTAGATATTACGTTACAATACTATAAATACTTCATTTAGTGTTAGGAAACTAACATTTTAAGTTTCTAGTAAAGACGTTCGTATACGTAGGCCTATCACCTATGATAACATCCACACAGGGTCGGCCAAACTCATGAAATTCATTGTGTTCTTTGCATACAGAGGAGTTACTTCATCTGTAAGTAATTAGCGGACTGATCTTTCTTTATACTCCCTTGGAGGTAAGAACATCATTTAGATTTACTCTTGAGAGTTAAAAGGTTATTAATGTGATTCAACACTATCTAAATAACTTCATGGAACAGAACCTTTGTCGAAAAGTTAACAGTCGTTCAGTAAGTAAGTGTTTTCCCTTCTAATTTGCTAAACCCGAAGGTTAATTAGGGTGTTCATCCTGAGTCAAATGAAGCTGGTCTAAGAACACTATAAACGTGGTGAAAACAACATGATAACCAAAGACCCGTCAAATTTCTTTAGGTTTAAATTAGTTTCACCGTATTCTACTATACACGTGTAGATCTTATAAGTGATCTCTTCGCTTCACGTATTTCTACCAAAAATTTGTGCGCATTTTATCTCACGCGCTGTGTGTATCGATCAACATTCACTTCTTCATTTCAACATTCTAATACTATCTGCGAAGAACTAACTAACTAACTAGATGGCCTACCGAACCCGAAGGTTCATCACCGAATTAACCAAAACCCTCCACCGGACCCTGTTCTGGGCCAACAAAATCCAGTCTCCTTCAATTCCTATCTCCCATAGATCCCGCCTGATATTATCCTCCCATCTACGTCTAGGTCTCCCCAGCGGTCTCTTCCCCTCAGGCTTTCCAACTAATACCCGGTGCACACCTCTTGCCCCATCCATTCGCGCTACATGCCCTGCCAATCTCATTCTTCTCGACTTAATTATCCTGACAAAACTGGGGGAGGAGTACAGATTTTTAAGTTCGTCATTATGCAGTATTCTCCATGTCCCATCGTCTTGTCTCCTAGGCACAAATATCCTCCTCAACACACTATTGCCAAACACCTGCAATCTGTGTTCCTCCATGAGAGTGAGAAAATCTCCACAGTAGGCAATAATCGTTTCTCTGTTCATATTAAGTAAAAATATTCTCCTCGGCACTCCGGTTCCAAACGCTTTGAATCCATGTAGATACATACGAAACTGGGACCATGTCTCTTTTCCTTACAAAATAGCAGATTAGATTCTAAGGGGTATTAAAATCGGGGATCAATACACAGAGTTATTCGATATTAAAATTACGAATATTATAGTATGGTGAGCACCCAAACACAATTTAAAAGTCCAATGACGTGGTGCACATTTTTATTATTAAAATGCCACGTGTAAACAAAACATTAAAAGTGTTGCAGAACGCTCTTGTCACGTACTTTATACAATTACCTATATTTGTTTAGAATGTCTGGCCAGCAAGATATCCTTTTAGTATTTCCTTGTCTTCCAAGAAAGTTCTAGATTTTTATTTTAAATTAGGCCACAAGCGCGTTCTTCTACATGCTATAAAACTAATAATTCATAATAACGCTCTTTATCTGTTATATTATAATTAACGAAGAAACTTGTAATAAGCTTAATCGCAATTTTCTATTAGCATTCACATCGGTTCACAGCAGAATGAATAAGTCCTAGCAAATGTTAATAGAGTAATCCTTTAAATTTCGTGTTGGTACAATATAAGAGTACTTAAAAATAGTGAAAATATCTTCACCCGTAAATTGTTAACATGAAAACTCAAATGAAATGACTGTTTCATTGCTACAGAAAAATCATTCCTTTTCCATTTACAATTTAATCTCCTGCTAAGAAAGGTCGTATCATTCCTCACGTCTCAAGGGATTAAGGATAGAAAAGTGGAGAGTGTGTGAAGTGATCATTACTGACAGTAAATCGAACCTGAAAGAACACAGGCTGAAATAGAAAACAGAATGCATGGCAGTCTCCTCACATCTTAAGTCTAACACACATTTCTGAACTGGAGTTAGCGCAACATGGCAAGGTGGTACTCATGACACTGTAATGCAGCTATTTCAATGACAGCATGAGATGCAATTATGTAATAACATGATCTGATGAAAGCCCATTACGGCCTTCTCTGGAGGTTACACTGAATGTATGTCATTGGTACGATGTATAACAACACATTATCAAATGTGAAGGTTATATAGTGGCAAAGAGAGCCGATGTTTATGTATAACATGTAATGGAATATATGATAAATAAATCTTTTGACCTACATCTCCAGAATTAGTCTGGATATGGCTGAGGAAAACCACGATAGATATCAGCATTATCGGTTTTCTGGCTGAGATTTAAACCGAATAATCTCGAACACAGTTCTCTCCATCAGCTTTGTGATAAACAACAGTGAGCTGAAAGAAGGACAGGCAATAAGATTAGAATTTCTCGTAGAGCTATTATATTCGTGTTGGATCACGATTATTTTGTAACATGGAACAAAAGTTACGGTTTTGAAATGCCTGGAACGAAAATGACATGTTGAAGTATTACGTTCCATAGATGTTACATACGTAAGTTGAGTAGGCAGGTTATATTTCTGGCCTAATGAGGAACAAGTGTGGAGAAATTTAATTTACATTAGACATTCATGAATATGTTTTGCTGGTGTTTTTCAGTCAGAAGATATTTTTCATTTAATTAAAGTGGTGATCTTTCCCCCCTTTCTAATTCTTAAATTAATATTTTATAAACATTTGTACTAACTTATTTGGTTGGAGAACCGAAGCAGTTTAAGTCGGAAACGAGATATTTTCTTACAGCTTTATTTCTTGGCGAAAGTGAGGAATATCACATCTCTGTAATTGAGAAACAAGGCGTTGGAATGGAAAGGCTATAAGCAGACTGGATCTCGACCACTTCACAATTCCGGGTATCTCGATATTTCTGATGTGCAAATGGCGGACTTACAACAACATGTTCTTTCTTCATCACGCTATTTCAAACACTTCAGTCGCTTCCTCGTCAAATCTTTCTTTTTATCTTATTAACTCAGTACCTTTCTCTTCCGCTTTCTTATTTCATATGATCCCATTTTTACTTTTCGTTTGTCGTTCTTCCATTACCTCACTCTACAGTTGTTTCTTCACCCAGCTACCTCTTTCATCCAAACTTTTTATTCCCTTTCTCCATACTTATTTATCTACGTGTCTTCACTCTTTAATGTTTTCCTCCATTCATAACGCACCTTTCTTACCTACTTATTTCCTTTCCTCTTAATGTACATTTGTTTTTTGTTTCTTCGTTAATTTTCTCTGTTTTAATCTGTGCACGTGCCTGGCCAAACGCCGTCTTGTCACATGATCACTGTATGCCAACTGTCAAGATTTTAATGTCCCTCCATGTTCACTGGTCAGCATACTGAAGAGTACTATTAATGATCAGCACATAACAACCCATCTTACCCATACCTAAAACAAATTTTAAGCATCTTACTAGTTCCTAAACTGTTTCATTCTCTAAGTATAAAATTCAAAGAACACACTGTCCAGTCATCGTAGGCATAGAGACACTTGAATATAAGCTTATATCGTAAACAACTTAAAATTTGTCATCATGAGAGAAATAATTGTTTAACAAAACGGAGATCATAAGAGGCATTAATTATAAACTGCAAATTACACTCAATGTTAACTTTTAGCCTTATAAAATGTTCTTTGTTTCAGGGAAAAAGGAAAAGTTTAAATAACAATGTTATATTTACAAAAGAAGGAAGTAATTATTCTTGGTTGATGTCATCGTCTTTGAACTGGTTAACGTCGTTACAAGTTTTGTTTCTCATTTTCACAACCCCTGAGTAGTGGTGAAGCGAAACAACGAATCTTCCAGGAAGACTTCACGATAATGCAAGCTGCATGCATCAAGGAACGTAGACCCTATAACGAAATAAAATATCTTCGATCGACGTATATTCTCATTCTAGTACAACGTCATACTGTTACGCTTACATAAAAAATAATAAAAAAGTTTATAATACAGAAAAGTCAGTCACCTCGGATTCCCTTATTTTATGTCAGGAATGAGAGATTTGGGTCTAACCAAGCTTCCAATAGATCGTCATGTCATTAATTGTTTCTTAAATTATTTAATAACGCTTCTTAAAGTGTACATCTGTATAAAGTTAAATTGTACGATGACTCTAGAATGATGAATTGGAAGCGAAAGGGAACTGGGGGTTGGTCGTGGCCTAAATTATGTCAAAATCTCAGCATTTACCTGGAGGAACTGAGTAAAACACAAAACATTAGACAACATTGCCAGCACTGAAGCAGAGATATAAACTCGGAATTTCTTGTGTAGGTTGAACGAATGCGGTTGTGACGTAAATTAAGACCAGTTCAAAATTATTAATTCAACAAAAGAATCATGTATCCCAGATTATGTGAACATTGTATTTTAAACAGAACTTAACATAGTTACTTCACAGATTCATATTTTTTAAAAGTTCTGATGCATTTGAAAGTGCAGTAATGTCCGTATATAGACTGACATGTGCATGGATGACTGGACTTCACTTTGAATCTTGAAACATCCAAGTCACTTTTCCCGTACAAAAGTAAATTAATGAAATTGAAATTTGTCCGGTTTTAAAAATGTATTCACCTTTCGTCTCGAAAAATTGAACCAGCAATAAGCTATTTCTCTGATTCCATGTTGGGTTTCAATCATCCATTTATCTCTTTATTCCATAACCTCTTTTCAGTTCCGATACACTATTATCAATGCTAATTACTCCGGTGTATCATTTCTTCTGCTAAGTCAGATTCTTTATCTCAACATTGTTTAATACATTGAAGCCAATGCCTTTCTAAGTAATATTGAAGAATCCATTCCTTACTGCAAATAAAACATAACACTACATTATTACATAGATCAGGTGATTAGTACTGTTTAAGGAAGTAATTGGTGTTTATACTGAGAATCAGACAAGACTCATAAATAAAAAATTCAAATTCAAATCGACATATATAGTTCTCACTGGGCTTCAAGCGAAAGAATTAACCATAATCAAATGAGCACAGTATTACAAATAATAAATGATTACAGGGAATTAATTAAGTTTCGTGCTAATACATTCTTATAGATGTCAACATCACTTTTCAGTGAATGTAAACATTTATGATTTTAAGATTTCACGCCGGTAAGTCTGAAGACAGCTGTTTCTGGGTTGTAGGGCCGTGTAGGCCGGTACACAGCTATTTTCTAGGAAACGTTAAAATTCCTAAAATAATTTTGCAACTGTGAAAGATGTTCATACTTTTAGAAAAATCAAGATTTACACCTATAATATATTGCGCTGTGCATAAGCTAAGCGTAGGAAAATTTAACGTTATTATCAAATTAAAATATCATATTAATGGCTTATATATACTTTAAGAAGAAAGGAAACTTCCATCTTTTGGCTGGTAACTGAAACGCGCTCTCTAAAATATCAGATTGTATAAACGTGAAAGAACAAAAAGAAATATGTAAAGATTTGTGTTAAATAAATAATGCAATCACAGATAAATACACCAATTTACTTTTAAATCGTGGTAAAGGCCAGCAATATCCAGCTTTATAAACAGTCATTACTGAATGACAAACATTTACATACCTACAATACAATATACTGAAATAAAAACAAAATTATCTTGCATAATGAACGATGTGTACTGAAAATTTGCTTAATAATAAACGGCTAGAGTGCTCTTCTTTTGTGCTGAATTTTCATTTACATAGTGCATCATCTGTATAACAAACTGCATTACCGCTGAACCAGAGCTTGGAATTGTCTGAGATTAATATTCATTCAAAATATTTCAAAACATACAACAAAACCTTCAAATGACTCCAATGTACAAAGCCTTCCTCACAGAGGTTATCATTATTCAGTTAATTGACATTGATAATTAACTAACAGGTTTATGGATCATAACTTCTGAAATTCATTAATATATTATCTTCCTACCCACACAAAGGCACATACCGGCTATCATACTTGAATTTTCTTTTCCACAACTTTGCAAAGGTCAATGCCCCCTAACTGATCGTTACTAATTTTACAAAATTTAAGAAATACATGTAACGATTAAAACGAAATTAAAATTCTGAACAGAATATTATTCCGAAACATTATCTCAGTCTCAGTAACTTTGTTATCCCAAACTATTTTACTGACCTACAAATCCACACATCGTTAAAATCTAGGAGACCAACATCGATATGTTAACTGCGGTGAGGCCGTCAAGTCTCATCTCTTTGAACACTTCACATAACTGGCTTCAGAACATCAGTTAAATTTGTTATAAGTCTCTAAGTAAATTACTGATTACGCACTGTCACAAAGTTCTTGTTTCCCATCACGAAACATTGGGATTAAAAATTTCGCTCTTTCCAGCAGGATTCTTACCACAACAACATTTCAGGATCGCATATTAAACACCTCTACAAGCTGTCATAGTTCAGTCGTTTAAAAGATTCCCAAGATGGTATGAATATGAATACAAAATTACAAATTATTAATGTGGAATCGGTTTAATCAATTCTCCTAAAAATGCATCAATTTAAATGCAATTACGGAGCATTTACAAGGACACATGCAGTCATACACACGGACATCACAATACCATTTAGCAAAGGCGAATACTTTTGTACATATAGTGCAATAAATGCACAGGATTAAACACTTTTATGTCCTTAAGCAAACAGCTGGAATTATAATTCCAAAAGTCCTTAGTAGCATTTGAGGTTTTCGCGGCCGTAGGTCCGAAGATGGGTGTCTTCTGAGCTGTACCACCGTGTAGTCTGCTGGAAGTTTAAGAACGTTTCAAGGATCCTTGCTGCCTCCATTATCAGGGCGTTAAATACTCCCTGATGATGGAGGCAGCTAGGGTCCCTGAAACGTTGGTAAACGTTATTAGGTTATTCCGTGGTACAGCGTAGAAGACAGCCACCATTTCAATAGTTCCTTAGCTCTAATTTTAATATTCTGCTGGTATGAATTCTATGCGGAAGTTTTGAAACATACAGTAAAATAATATACAGAGTGAGTCAAAAGTAGCTGAACACCTTTGGAGAACTGTAACCGTGTTACCTGCAGCCAAAATGTGCTGATATCAGCAGATATCTCTAGATTGTAACTTCAAGTTTCGTTTGTTTTTTTGTAGTTCTTCACATTGCCGCTGAGAGCGCTTGTGAAATGTGGAAAACAAAATTGAGACTTATAATGGCGAGGAAAGAGCACAATGTGTGTTCTGGTTCGAACAAACGAAGAGTGCAACTCAAATTCAGCAAGATGGTGCACCTCCTTACTTCCACACTGATGTCAGAGCATGTTCGGATCTCCACTTCCCAGGTCGGTGGATTAGGCAAGCTGGTTCAATCCCTTGGCCACCTCGTTCACCGGATCTCACACCAGCAGATTTTTTTCTCCGGGGATACATTAAGGATCACGTTTACCACCCAGCCTTACCCAACGATCTTTAAAAATTACGGAAGAGAATTCGTTTGTCGAGCAGCTTCTCCGAAGTCATTAGAGGTGTGCTTTAGTGTTTTCACTTTTGTCCAAATTCGTAATGAAATTTACGTTAATCCGTTCTTTAAAAACCACCAAGCATTCAAATACACAGTCACTAGTATTCTTACATGTTTCAATAGCTCGATATCGAATGCAGAATACAGAAAGCAATTAGAACTGAAATTGGAAGCCGCATGAAGTCAAACAGAAAATTGGCTTCATTGTGGGCCATTCTGAAAGGCCTCGCATTCCTGGAACAATTTACCGATACAATCGGTTTTAAAAGTGTTTTCACATGCCTGTATATGAAGTGTAGCGCATCTAGCTGTAGCCGCAGGCTGTCCATCCTGCAGAGAGCACACCATTAAATTCCTGGAGTATAAGTGCATTAAATCTGCGAAACAATGAAATTGACGACTTCGAACAAAGTGAACGGTTTAATTTAAACATCAAGCAATACTTTTCAGAAAATATAAATACGTCTCACGCTGTGAAACTTAAAACTCACAGCAATTTAAGATTTCACATCTTCTCAAACAAAATCAAGTATGTATGATTTGAGGTTTTCACAGCGGTGAGTGTGAAGATTTCTGTCTTCTGGGTTGTTGCGCTGTGTAGTCTGGTCGATGTTTACCAACGTTTCAGAGGTCATACTGCCTCCATCATCAGGGCGATGAGTGTGAAGATTTCTGTCTATGGGTTGTTGCGCTGTGTAGTCTGGTCGATGTTTACCAACGTTTCAGAGGTCATACTGCCTCCGTCATCAGGGCGATGAGTATGAAGATTTCTGTCTTCTGGGTTGTTGCGCTGTGTAGTCTGGTCGATATTTACCAACGTTTCAGAGGTCATAGTGTCTCCGTCATCAGGGCGATGAGTCTGAAGATTTCTGTCTTCTGGGTTGTTGCGCCTTGTAGTCTGGTCGATGTTTACCAACGTTCCAGAGGTCATACTGCCTCCGTCATCAGGGCGATGAGTATGAAGATTTCTGTCTTCTGGGTTGTTGCGCTGTGTAGTCTGGTCGATGTTAACCAACGTTTCAGAGGTCATACTGCCTCCGTCATCAGGGCGATGAATTGATTCATTCGGAGGCAGTATGACCTCTGAAACGTTGGTAAACATCTACGAGACTACACAGCGCAACAACCAATAGACAGAAATCTTCGAACTCAAGTATGTTTAGTTCCATTCAATGCATTATTTTATGAAGTGTCATGTAATGGCTTCACGTAATGACGATGTGGGAAGTGCAAGTACACATATACTAACAAATTCTATGCCTACGTACTACGTGGAGATAAACTGTTAGCTTCAAGCTCAAGCCACTATACCCACAAGTTAAAGAGTCTCGAATAATCATTTGACAGGAGACCAGTTGTGTCCTAAATTCGATCTAGACGCGCTGAAGGAAAGAGAATATACTGACATTTTCAGGAACAAATTCCTAAAGATTGCTGCCTTGTGTTGTATCGCCGTGTAGTCTGGTAAAAGTTTATCGACGTTTCAGAGCTCCTTGCTACCTCCATCATCAGGTCGACGACCTTAAAATCTCAAATCCTACATAGAATAAATTTCTGCTTGTCCAGCCTGTAGCAATCCACCATACTAACTAAGCTACCCCGACATATCAAATCCATGACATTCGTTTACTTGGAACCAATACGTGAAAGATATTAACTGAAGACAGAAAATCTACAATACTCGATAATATCCTTTTTCCTTAAGACATGCCTTAATATTTCAGTCGTATCTACGAATAAGTATTAAAAGTGAACTCTTCTGATTATGTATTTAAATTAATATTTTTAAAATTTGTCATTCCTCTCAAGCGTGTAACATGCATCACTAATGCCACCCCTCTTGAGTTTATCTACAACCCTACATGGACAGTTGAATTATTGTGTCTCCATAAGAATATCAATAGGATATTCTTTTTCTTCAGATATATCCGGCTCCTAGCGGATTTAAGTTTCTAAACGCTGTCTGTTTCTTTAAATTGATCACATATTTATCGACAGGTGGGATAATTTGATAAGTATACCTAATTTCCCGGTACAGAACACACCTTTATTTAGCTTATCACGAAGCATTGTGCTTTCTGTTAAATTGTTGCCACATGACGATACCCAAACTACTGTAAAAGTAATATAATTAAAGTAAAGGAAATGTAGTTCATATTTACTTGTAACTCGCAGTTAAAATGTAACATTTTATTATATAAAACAAATATTTAATTAAGAGCATGTGAAAAAAATTTTCGACATAATAAACAAAACAAAAACAATTTATGGGCTACTGTGAGCGAAGTCGTTTATAAAATACTCTCCTTGTGGCAACATCGTGTAAATTAGTTCATCAGGAAAAACGAAACAAATTCATCCCTCACACTGAAATTCGAAACTGTAAATAATGTTCTCGTGATGCGTAAGATGTAGTAGATTACTTCAGTACAACTATGTTTAAAAAAAATACAATAAATTTAAAAAAGGAAAGTGTTTTATTGCACTGTGTTAAAGCAAATCTGTTAGATAAAACGTAATGCGTGGCGAAACATATTATTTTTCATTTTCTATTCAGAGATCAAAACAAAGTTACATTTGAAAACAGATATTAATTTCAGGTTAAACGGCAACGTTAAAACACAAAGGCCTTTTATTACAGGAAATTTTTGGATACAAACCAGTGTGTGCTGAAATCTGTAACGTATTGTTATAATTATTCAGTGATAAAATACAGCAAAATTTATTATATAGTGAGTTTCATAATTAAAAAAAATCTTGCGTAAATCTCTTGAAAAGAATAACGTTTCGGTTGCGTTCAGAGACCGTGCAATTACGAATGGTTATAGACAAGTTTCCTGATTCATGGTTTATGCTGGTTATAAGTGAACATTAATAAATGTCCATATATATGAAGAATTTACTTTCCCCAAACCTAACGTCTTCGGCAGGACTCCAAAACAAGACAAAGCTAGGATTTTTGATCGCTGTTTCAGTGATATTCCCGCCGAAACAAATACTTTGACGTAGACTCTATTCTTCCATAGCGCTTATTTACGATCTATAGAAAACATCTCCACCGAAACCCGAATTCAGAACAAATTTTCAGAGAATTTACCTCTTTAAAAATCCTTCGTTGTCTCAAAGCATATGTATGCCAAGTCTGTCGTTAACTGGTATTTTATTTCTTCAGCTGTACTCTAGCATATAAGTATAATTTCCATTATAGGTAGAAGATTAGACATAATGTTCACGGTCTTTATAATCATCTTCATATAATATTTAAACTAAGGAGGCCAGGGTCCACCAAGGACTGTAGTGCCAACTGAAGAAGAAGATTATTTAAACTAGGCCCTTCGATTATCCCTTTCAGTATCCAGTATTACACTTCATGTTTATCTCCTCAAATTCACAGGCATTGTGACATCTTTTAGTTGCACACACTGTGAAAATATGTGGCCAAACTTAAATGTTAGGATACTGATTTGTCCAACAATCCCTCAAGTTAATCTGTGTTAGTCCCAGACATCTAAAAGTTCAAGGCAAGAGAAAATTTAACAATGTGTATATACATACACACAGGCAACTCTCGGTTTACGAACGAATTCCGTTCCAAGAATTTATTTGGTATACGTTTTTGTTCGTTATATGTAAATTGCATTCCTTAGCTTTTGCGATACGTATCATATACGTTATCAACCATTTTAAAGCATTAAAACCATGTACTAAACATCGAATGGGCTATACAATACGTTTTATTATAATGTATGTATGCAATATGGTTTGTCAGTGCCAGCACTACTATTACTCTATGGACAAATTATCGCTAAAATTTTTAAAAACATAATCTGAAGTTACCAAATGTAGAACTACAATTGACAGTCTAAGATAACCTAGGCAAAGCAAGTGATGATCTTATTATATGATAATAGGGGGAATCACCGATATTTTCCCATGAGAAAACTTTCTACGAGGCGTGGCATTTAAACAAACTTTTTTACTGGCTAGATTAGTTTTAATATCCAAGAAGAGTTCTGTTTGATTATCATGTAAAAATTTTCTGATAATTATTGTAATAAATATATTTTTTAAATGTTATTTATTTAAATCTTACAATTATGTTCAATATACGATTGGCATTTTGTTTTATAAGGAACTCTATCTATTGGCGAATTTAAGAAATTTTGAATCAATTGTGACGTTCGTTATAGCGAATGTTCGCAAATTGAGCGTTCGTAAACCGAGCGTTGCCTCTATATGGCGCGGCACTTCACTTATCTTTAATTTAGTTCAAGCCCTCCCTAATACATGGCGCGGCAGGTCACTTACCTTCAAATTAGTTCATGTCCTTGCCAATAGGTGGCGAAGCAGTTCACGCAGCTTTGAGTTTTCGATGTTTATATCCGTTTTACAGGATACCCAAAGAGGTTAGCAGGTCAGAAAATGTTCGCGGGCCCCTTAGTTTGTAGCTTCACAACAGATAGCGCGGTAATTCACTTATTTTTTCATTAGTTCATGCCCTCGCCAAACCATGGCGCGGCAGTTCACTCATCGTTACATTAGTTCATGCCCCCCCCCCCCCCCCCAACTATATGGTACGACAATTCACTTGTTTTCACAATAGTTCATGCCCACGCTAATATATATATATATATGTAACCGGTGTGTCTTGAATTACTATCGCGTAAGCTCTCAGAAGCCAACCTAGCCGAGGATTTCAACCTGCATACATCTTGCTCTAAGCTATGACTAATTGCGTCAGCGTAGAAATCGTGTTTGTCACCAGACTGGAGAGGATTTAGTGCGGTATTCCTCTGAAGATGGACAACCCTCCACCTACACCTGCTTCGTTACATTATCAGACAGACACGATTTCGTCACTACTCGGTCTTAGCCTAAAAGACACTTATTCCATGTGTAGAGTAAGTTGTTTTAATGACCTTCATTTCATGAAATGCTAGACTCTCTATGCATCAACCCTTTACGTATTATACTATCCCGGCGTACATATATTACACTCGCCTACATGAATGTGTGATTACAAAGTCCATAAGGTGGGTTTCAGATGTTTTCGGAATAGAACTTGCCTGTTTTGCATTTATGTCTTTACTGAAAAAATGTGTTCATGTAAATACGACCCTTTATCAGACTGCTACATTCTCTCAGAAGAGCTAGTTTCTATTAATTCTAGCCATCTCATTTGAAATCCTATTTATTATGGCTGTTTTCTGGGTTGTTGGGCCGTGTATTCGCAGAAATTCTAATTTTGAAAATAATTTGCATTGAGATTTGCTATATCACATAAGGCAATTGGTACAAATCAATTCACAGCACTTCAACCAGTAGTGTAGACTATTCACTGCAATTGCTTAATCGCAGTCATAACTAATCACATACATTAATCCAGCTTCTTTATTAGCCAGTCCCAAAATACGAGACGCGAGACATTTCTGTGTTGTAATTAAACATATAAATCAATATGACACTCATTGCCAGTACAATTTACAGAGTTGTGTTGACATGGTTGAAAATGCAAATGCATTTTGTTTCATTCTATACCAACTACTGCATCCATTCCACACTTGGTTACGTGTTTTATTTAACACGCAAATCAATAGACCAGCATAAGAACATTTCAAGAAAATCTGTCGAAGTGGAATGCACCCGCGGTTAAAGAGAAGGCATACGACAAAGATGATAATTCGAAGAACAGTACGTACGAGGACAAGAAAAGCCAGATAAGAACTTTGCTTAAGCAAGGGGAATTCAACCCCGAATTTAAAAGTAGTTGTTTGTAGGATGAAGACTCAAAATAAATCACTTACTGATTACGTTGACTGCCACCGCCATCTTAAGTCCTGCTTACTCGTGTTTTGGTTAGGTTAGCCAAACGCTCATAATTTCGTACATTCAAAACTGAAATACTACAGAAGCAAATGTATTTTCGGGTAATAAGAGTAAAACTCAAGTAACTGTGATTTGAGTTTCTCACAGCGGTGGTTATGATAAAGACAGCAAGGACATCCGAATCTATGGTAAAATTCTACGAGACTACACACCGCTGCGACCCACAAGACACACATAAAAATTTGAACTGTATTACTTATTTTGTTTTCTCAGGTATAATTAGCAGTTTAGAAACATTACTAATAATTGGAAAGCAGTAATCATCACAGACTTTCAGACGTCTCTTTCTCTTTACATGTTACCATATTTTATACTTCTTACTTACTTCTTCCACACGTGAGCTCGTTTCACATTAATGACAGAAAATCATAGTGTAAGGCACTGTTTCCCAAACTTTTTCCTTCATTACCCAAAATCGCTTATCAGAAAGTCCTTTTTACTCAATGTGGGTAAAACACTAACTGCACAGAAAACATATATGACAAGTGAAGAGAGATCGGTGAAAAATATGAAACAAATAATATGTTTGATGCAATGCCTTCAGTTTAAGAAAAACTCTAAACATTTTAGCAGCCACAAAAAATTGGTAATTATTCACCATGAATATTTCATCACCCAGGTCCCACCTAATGAGTATAATGCCACTGCTCCATCTTATTTACTAGTTCCGCAAAATTGGGAGCAATTGGAGACAGAGCACGCCTCACATCGTATTCGAGGTTCAGCAAACAGTTTCGTTTTGTGCTCTTTATGAAGGCAAGAGTGGAAATCCTACTTAACATATGTAGGTATGTGTATTCTGAGGTGTGTCGTTACCCAAAGAAAAACCACTTTTACCTATTTTGGGTAATTTACCCATGTTTGGGAAGCACTGGTGTAAGGTATTTTTGAGAATTTTATTGCTAAAAAATATACTACATGTGTCAACAACTATATCGCCAGCACGACGGAAATTTATCGATTTAACATTATTAATAACAACAAAAGTTTATAAACATAAAAAAATCTTGCATGTTTTATGGACTTCACTCATTACTCAATATGCTAAAACGAGACAACGATGGCTCGGGCCTTATACAGCGATTGGATTAGTCGATTCAATCGTGTCTAACAGAATAGGTATTTGACTTGAAAACGGGAGCAGAAGTCAGCTTCCGAAACGTAGTCGTCTTGTTTTAGATCAAGTTAAGGGAAACAGCAATATTGAACGTAAGCCATCGTCATAAGAACACTTAAATAAGTGAAGAATAATGCTACAAAACCGTACAAAACAACGAGCATACGAATTTTCTGACTGACGTGGCGCAGTGGACGGAAATTCAAGCGAAATGATAGCATAATACGAAAACATTTATAAGATAATTAATTTTTAATATTGTTTTGAATTAATTCAATTACCAATTATCTATCCCACAGGTTTACTTTATCAAACGTACGCATTGGCTACTAAACTAACATTCTTATGGACTACAGCCAGTCCCTTCCTCATTCCCATAAACTTTACAACAAACGAAATTTCGTGAAATTTGCTAAGAATAAAATGCTACTGCTGTTGGTGCTATTATAGGCGACCCGATTCATTTACTTTTATTTTATTGTCTTTAAAAATACCAACATGGTGGCCCCGCAAACATTAGATGTATGGGAACATTGCCTAATATATTGTATACGGTCGGGACGTGTTATGTAGGTGATCAATACAGGCTTACAATACTTTTATGAGATTTTTATAACACATAAAAGTGTGGCGACGGCGTGAAATTTATTGCGAATTCATAATATCCAATATGAGATCCTAACTTACTAATGACTCACTGCAGCAAGATTTAGAAAAAAATATGCCTACATATCATATACGAAATGCATAAAAAGTTTTGAGGTTATATCTGAAAACACTAAGCTAATCGGAATCTGTACTACTTGGAAATGTGCAAAGAAACATATAGCATAATTGAAGTATTTATATATTATTTTATTTTCAACTCTTACTAGCCTCTAATATTTGAAGGGAATTCATTGTCGTGTCTTTCCTCAGTAGTTCTTGTTTAAAAATAATTTATTATTGTTCGGTTAAATTTTATTTCTGAAGAATACGTTCAAATGTACGAGGCGCGTCCTCAAAGTAAGTTTCCCACTCGTCCCACAGCTAGCAAACCTTATATTGAGCGAAGCGACTGTGCGTACGTGATAGAGCAATGACGTAGCATGGCGCATGCACTAACGGCACCTCCCGCGTTCTCACAGTAGCATCGTTGCAGCTGTTGAAGATGGAGGTTCTTATTCCAGCTCCCGCCGACTGTGAAGTGCGGTCAGTGATAACGCTAGGCCGCACACGGCTCGACGGACAGCAAGTCTCCTGCAGGAGTTCAGCTGGGAGGTGTTTAATCATTCACCCTACAGCCCGGACCTCGCTCCCAGTGATTTCCATCTTTTCCTACACCTCAAGAAATTCCTGTCCGGTCAGCGTCAGCGATTTGGGAATGACAGAGAGGCGGAGATGGTTGTCACACAGTGGTTCCAATCCCAGGCGGCAGACTTCTACGACACAGGTATTCAAAAGTTGGTCCCACGGTATGACCAATGTCTCAATTCCGGTGGCGAATATGTTGAAAAATAGCTGGACACTTGCTGTATCTGTTGCAATAAATATTTCCATGAAATTGTGTTTTGTTTCTGTAAACGGCCCCAGGGAAACTTACTTTGAGGACGCGCCTCGTATCATGTTCTATAGACCTGTGGTTATGATTCTTTAAAGGTTTACGACTTTGTTTGATAATGTTATTTCGATAAAAGTAGGCTACATGCGTTGAACTTCCTTTGTGGTACGTGTAAACGCTCAAATGCAAAACGTCCGTCCCCATTGTCCTCCCCTTTCAACTCGAAACTGTGACCTTTATTTTCATTCCTGAATATCAGGAATGATGATCCGAAATATTTCTGGAGCATGTCAATTATTAAACAAACATTCGAGTTCTCTGTTCCAGTAAAATAGAGAAAACAAAGCAATCTAAACCAATTGTGAAAAGCGCTGTTGTTCCCGAAAACCTATCACAGACCAAACCATACGTAGGTATAATGTTTAACGGTGTACATGTTCGGAACCTGGAACCATGCCATTGTTCCTGCTTGCCTTGAACGTAGAACGCTGTAAATGCGGAAGTTCGGACCTAAATACTATTATGATGAAAACAACTCAAAACACTATTTACACTTACGCTACACATGTTCAAACGAGACTATTACAGAAGAAGATATTTAAACCATGAATTAGACAATATAGCAATGTGCAACTGAATGTAAGTGTAAAAATACAGTCTGAATTAAATTTCTGATCGTCGGAGATGTTTTTCTACAGATACAAATTCTCCAAACAGAACTACTGCATATTTTATTCACAAACCAAAAAATACGTAATGTTTGTAATTATCATTTCGCGTCCCAACCTCAGTAAAGTTCATCATGAAATTACGTTCAATGTCAGCCATTTTACACTCGGTTTATTCTAAAACGTTTTGGTATATGATACCCTATCGCAACACAGAATAAAGTCATCTCACGATTCTCCGGACTGTGATCTCCTTTTTACATTATAACATAATACGCACTTGAAGTAAGATTGGTTCTGGTGGTTGATCTTGAAATCAAAACAGAATAGATTTTATAAATTTAAATTTCTGTGCAGAAATCAAAAGTTTCAAAAATATTTGAAATCACTGATTTAATATTACACTGTTTCCAAACTCTTTTAATGAAAATGTAAATCATATTAACTAAATCAATGCTAAATATTTTTATCCTAAAGAACCACACTGTTATTCTTCAGCCTGTAAGTAAATGATGCATGTCTACTTCATCACTGAAACTTATGTTGGAGGGGGGTGGGGATGAATATCCAATAAATGACATATTAAAAAGGAAATTTTGGGCCTAACTCTCTGTTTCTTCTCGAGCTATTTAGCAATGGTTTATAAAGAACAGTGCATATACGAAACGGTCATTAAGAGATGCTGTGTGTTAACATCATATATGGTATAGTTCAAAATTTATGACAGCTCAGTAGTTAATGAAGTTAAATCGGAACATATAAATCACAGTGTCTCTTAAGATGTAACTGTAACACAGCATTGAGTCCTGTACGTAAATGACTTGAATATATAATTTTATTCTCTGAAGCTTATTTATACCTATATGTACCATAATGCTTTAATATTCATAAATCATTTATTATTACAATAGAATTTATTTATGGATTTATGATTATTAAAATAAACAGCGTTTTTTCACTTAAACGATATTAAAATCCCACCCTTACAGAAGAAGATACGTTGTGTTCTTTTGGAATTCAATATCTGAATATTATTTCAAATAAATAGAGGATGTGAAGGTCTAAATACAGTTGTTACTAGTGAAGACAATTTATTATTATTTCCTTATTCTTTATTGCTGTAACGTTTTAGAAGCTACGCTTCCTGACATCTATTTTGAAGTACACGAAGTGCAACTAAAGGGAATGCGATGCTGTTGACATCTTCTGGGCTATTTATGAATTAGTTGTATAAGTCAATGACAGGAAAAATCAATTCACTGCCACGCCTGCGCAACTTCTCCAGAACGTATTATAATGACTGCATTTCTTTACCGAGCAGTATATTTGTGAGAGTTTGTTCCTGAATCGTATGGCATATTAGTAATGTGATGTAACTATCTTGAAAGAAACTTTATAAACATTTCAGCCGTAAATAGTGCTTCATTTACAGAGAGTAACATGATTAAATATAAGCTTACGTTTAGAATAATGTATTACTGGTTCAAAGTGTAAGAGAGTTACCTAGGAAACGTCGTGTTTACTGTTGTTTCCTATAAAATATTACATTACATACATTAAATTACTTTACATTACATTCAGCTACCACAGACCCATCTGAAGCGTAACTAATTCAAGTTAAATAAGAAAAGTCATAATCAAACTTTACTCAATTGTAAAGCGTGTATAAAGGAAATATTTAGAATAAAGCCAATATATAAACTTCCTTTCCGTATAGACGTATTTACGTCAAATTCTCCGGAACCGTGGTTCAACTGACAACTTTTTACATTGTTTACAAAACAGTCAACAAACAACAAATAGTCAACGTTACCGCATTTCTGTGGAAACGCTTTCAGTAAAAAGTTGGAAATTGGTAAAGACGAACTACAGAACGGAAAACTTCGATATTGGTAATTATTATATTCAGTGTCGGAATTAATTTTGATTTGTTTTGGTGCATTCTATTTAGACACGTGAATTCGAATTTTATTGTGTAATAATCAGAGCGTAATAAATGTTATAATTACCAACCTCTATCAACACAACAAACAGATGGCATGATAAAATAAAGTTTTTTTTGAGTATACGGTAATGACACTGTGCATTCTTTAAAAGAAGGAAATTTTTCAAGCAGAAAAATAAGATTTTGAAGGGCGACTATAATGTGATGTGAGCTTACACGATTATACTGACGGTGTGATATGTTCTTTCGCAGTATCTTGGTTATTGCATCGCCCGGCACCAACTATAACCTTCAAGCACAAAATGCATATATTCAATACAAACAATAAGACAGAACCCCTTGACCTTCTTATGCCTTGTGCCTCGGAGCTGTAGTGTCACTGGGATCTAGGTCTATTGTAATTGCAATATGCGATATATTTGTGCAGCGTTTTCTCTGATACAGAACGGATAACGATCTAGCACATATACAAATTCATCATTTGTTATTTTAAATGTTCTATTGTCTGTTATGTGTTTTGCCCTTTGTCATAATATGTAAATTACTTTTACAAAATTATGCAAGATGCACTTCCTGATATGTATCATGCGAGAGTCTAGTAGTCATGTATTTCTTAGTGGCGTCTAAAAATGTGTGCTTCATGAAAATTTGTAGGTCTTGAATTTTGCAGTACAGAATTTAACCACACTATAGTTGGTCACTCACTACTCACAAATGCATACTTCAAAAGACTACGAAACCTTCAAAAGGAGGCGGAGAAGACGCCCAATGGGTTGTAGAGCCACGGGAAGAAGAATAAGAACAGTTGTACCGTTACATGCCTTTATTTCTTTAATGTTTTATAGCCACTAAGAAGGCTGCCATTAAGCATTTGATCAAAACATGTTTTTATCATTATATTGTAAAATATAAGAAATTTCTACAAACAAAATAACACAAATTTATTTAATAAATAAATAAACAATCAACAAGACATTAAATTGATTTGAGCATCATATGTGACCATTGCATTCTGAAAAGTACGTATATTATACAACCGGTTGCCCTTAATTATGATTCCTGTTCTTTGTTTAGGTTTAGAATAATGTACTACTGGTTCAAAGTC
The DNA here is from genome assembly GCF_977971745.1 of Zootermopsis nevadensis. Lineage (NCBI taxonomy): Eukaryota > Metazoa > Arthropoda > Insecta > Blattodea > Termopsidae > Zootermopsis > Zootermopsis nevadensis. Next base: position 8,775,492 of record NW_028259145.1, read on the forward strand.
CAAGGACAATTCCTAAATATTCGCTGTAGCTGTCTTCGTCTTTTTGTAATAGGACGAATCTGCTAAGAAGAAAATTCGGAAATCAAACACGCTAAAACAAGAATTATGATACGTATGTAACTAAACAAATGACGATGGAGAATAGTTGTGTACTTTTGCAAAAAATATTTATTAAACTATAAAAATATTATTCAAGTATAAAAAACTTTGTTCTTTTTATAACACACAAACGAGTTTCATGTCGACTAAATATATGTGAGATATTACTAAAAGAATTGATGTTGCATTTTGTCTGTGATGCGCTATTTGGAGAATAAATTCGCCATTTACCAAAACAAATTTATTTGTAAGCATATAATTTATCGTTAAAACAGCACTTTGTTGTATCGACTGAGCAGTGTGATAAACGAGTACAAAGCTCTCCATGTACACCAGAGGAAACAACTGCACAAACAGTTAGCGCCTCTTGGTGAGGTTACACGAACTACGTTATCGTTTGCTTCCGATATAGGAGATCGATAATGAATGAAACCGGAATTTTGAAGACGAGTGGAGACATCTTCGTCTAGTTATCAGAAAGTGACATATGATTTACAAGAATGTAACTGATGTTCTTCACAGCACCCCATTACAAGTTGTAACAGAGAGCTTCACGGCACTGCTTTGCACTAGAACAGGGTTTCTCAACCTTTTTCGCTGGCGTACCACTAATTCTAATTTAACACATTAAATATACCACTAACCAAATACGTTCAGGGAAAACTTATTTATGTTAATATTATCTTTTGATATTCTTACTTAGTTCGCGTATCACTCAACATTGGCTCGCGTACCATCAGTGGCACGCGAGCCATAAGTTGAGAAACGCTGCACTAGAAGACAAAGTAAATTTTCAATGCCGCGAAAATCTAGAATTACATATTATTTATATTATTCTATAAACTTATCCTGGATTACAGGAACGTGGATTGCGAAATAGAAATAAAAATTCCACCACCAGTGCCTGTTCGAGTGGATCGAACTTAAACAACAGCGGAATTCGATGTAATCTAAACAAACGCTGACGCCCTGAATATGGAGACAGCAGGTTTTTCCGAAATTTTATATCCACTTACGATTCCACAGAGTGTCATAACGCAGAAGAAAAATTATCGCCATGCTAAGCAGCTTAGTTTATAATACCATTATCCTCTAAACATATATTTGTTCTTGCATTTCAGTACATTTACACGCTAGCAGTGGGATTTAATCTCGTACAATCACGGTATTCTCTTATGTAAGAAATTTATGGGATACATGAGCATGAAACACTGAAAATGTTTTCAGATATCGAACACGGTTTCCTTTCTATTTCAACCCATTCCTTATAGTTGAAACTAGTCTCCTGTACTATGCAGAATAAAGTACATTCGAGTTCGATTCCCGTGAGAGTGTCTGAAACGTATTAACTCTGTATTTCCCTAGAGACTTTGCAGCTATCGTGGAAAGGGACTTCCAATTTTATTTTCCCTCTAACACCTGACAAAGCCTGTGACAAGAGCCAAGGCATGAAACAAAGGAATAGCGATAATGCATTCCGTCAATCCAGAACTTTATGTGAGCAAAGTTTTAAGGATACGTGTAAGACAAAATCCTACCTTATTTTATATAACCTACAACACGGAAACCGTGTAATAACTTAACGTTCTTTACTGATAATAAATGCGAAAATAATATTTTACTTTATGTACTCAGTCCGTCGTTCCAGGAATTAAAGCGAGAAGCCGAGAATAGGGACAACTGGAGAGCTCTGTTTGGGCAGAGCAATGGACCTGTCGAAAGACAGAACACTTAATAATAATAATAACTCAGTCCGTACGTCACAGTTATATATTTCTTTGCTGAACCACATTTATGGATCAAATTCTTCATACGTAAGACAATAAACAACTTTGTTGATCACGAATGGAAGTCCAGTTAATTTACATAATCTACTTTCCTACGAAAAATTTAAAACAGGATTTAAAGCTGTTACAGCCAGTCAAGTAATTTATCTCGAAAACACATGGCAGAAGGAATCTATATAGTGGATGCCTGATGTGAAAAGCAAGAATATATGTTGTACTTCTTTCGTGAAATTTAAAAAATAATTTGCCTTAAGAAATTTTCGTAAAGACGTTGTCATTACAACAAGAAGATAACAGTTATTATTCATCTGTGATCACATTCAGATATTAATAAAACAAATTCTTAAGAATTACGTTAAATTGCTGAATGTACTCTGTAAAGTAACGATAATATCTGAAAACTTATTATTATTATCTGTGCTGTATCTGTAATTGACCATCAGGCTGTTGATACACCACACTAATAATAAAGAACTGAATTGAATTGAATTATTATTACTAGGTCTATCAGAGACTATTCTGCCTTTACTGTACAACGTAATTTCAAGGCCAGTCCCTCTGCCAGATGTGTTTCTGGTGCCAATGCAGTCTGTAGGAGCATCGACATCTTTAACAAAGATCGTATTTTGCTTACTGATGTCAGTCAGCTTTTTAAACAATAATCATTGATTTATTGTTTATTTAGTATAACATTTTATTTTGTATGTTGTTTGTCCAAAATTGATCTGATTTTAATTTAATTATTATTTTATTTATCCATAACATTTAGCTCATTTACTTATTAATTATTTTGCAATAAATTAATATTGTACATTTATATATTCAGTTCATTGTTTGTTTGCCTTAGTATTGTAACATTTGTATTGTTGTTAGTGCTTGGCTGTTATTGGCCTTTTTGTCTGTTGTCAAGCACTTTAATAAATGGATTGAATTGAATTATCAACATCATCATCATTATTCTCTATGCTCTTTCTTTTTTGCAGACAAAGATAAAGTAGCTGTAAATAATTACACACATTATACTATGTTTTACGTAACCATGTAGACTTGTATTTATCCCATATATTGCATATGTGTATAAGTGTGTGGTGATTTGAGTTAAAATGAGATACGCCTATACGAGGTGCGATCGGAAAGTTTCAAGACTGCGCCTATAAAAACCCGTACACTTATATCAGGTATTAAATTCATCCATCACCCTCAAAGTAGTTCCCCTGGGAGTGAACACAACGATCCCAGCGCCGCTGCCAAGCCTGGAAGCATCCCTGAAAATCTTTCTTTGTCAGCCTGTCAAGCACCATCTGCGATTCTGCCTGAATCTCTTCTATCGTCTCAAATCTCCTTCCCTTTAGCTGAATTTTCATCTTTGGGAAGAGGAAGAAGTCACACGGCGAATAAGGAGGGTGCGGGATGACGGCCATGGTGTTTGAGGCCAGAAACTGCCGAACTTTGAGGGCGGTGTGCGCTGGCGCGTTGTCATGATGCGTCGCATGTGGAGTTCTTCCTTTAGAATCAGCTGACAGGTCCCATAGCCTATCCCAACAATGTCGCACAAGTCGTTGATGGTACGACGTCGATCTTCGTGAATGGCCTGCCGAATCTTCGTAACATTTTCGGGCGTTGTGCTCGAAGATGGTCGTCCAGAACGCTCGTCATCATCGACAGAGGTTCGGCCATTTTTAAAACGTGAATGCCACACAAAAGTTTGTGCACGACCCATTGCGGACTCCCCAAATGCTTGCTTTAGCATTTCATATGTTTCCGTAACCGTTTTGGCGAGTCTTTGGCAAAATTTGATGCACACGCCATTCCGAAATCGCAGGAGGGTCGGTGTAATGCACTACCAAAACGCCCGTAACTAAGAAACAAATGCTAATTCGATGATGCCGGCTGGCACACTGATTCACTATGAATGTAGGCCGCACCCCCTAGCGGCAGAAGCTCGTACTACATCCGGTTCGCCCGCTATTGACACAGTCTTGAAACTTTCCGATCGCACCTCGTATATCTGTTTTTATGTTTTTGTGGTAGTGTATATAAGTAATACGTTTACTTGTATATGTAGGTATATGAGTGACTATTATAAATAGAAGTTTCATGTCAAATAATGAAGTCTTTCACACAAACTCCATAAAGGGAAGTAACGTTAGATCAGTCAGTCACACTGCTTTAGCACTAGTATCAATATTATTTTGCCGGAAATTAATATTCATGTTTGACTGTTCTGTTAAACACACTTCATTACATGACTGTTGACGGAATAATTGAATATAAATGTCCAGTTACCCTGTAAATACGTAAGGACGCTGTGGTCGCGGGTTGAACAAGACATCAAGCTACTACTACAACTACTTAATTTCGCAAAAATATTAGTAAATTATAGTACTTTAATATGGGATACAGAAACAACGAAATAAGTACCAAAAGCAGGAGTGAAAAAGAATATTAAGAAATATTACCGAATATTTAATTGCTAAGAAATATCAGTATATAAAACAAACTGAGTTTTTAAAAGCAGTCTGTATACATAACGATAATTTGATCAGTTTCTCTGTACGGGTATTGAAACTAGTATCTTGACTGTAAAGGAAATTACATTAGGTTTCAGGTAATATCATTACGATAAAATTACGTAACTGATTCAAACTGCCTCGCTATTGAGCATGCTGTAACATCTAATGCCGATAACAGTGGCCGCGCTGTCTGAGGAGTCCTAACAAATGTCTAATTAGATTTAGTAACCCCCAAAAGAGGCGGCCAAGACCCACACTGGGCTGAAGAGCCACAAATGATGATGATGAAGCAACACCTAATATTTACCTTTGTGATAAGCTTATTTACAGCGGTCTATTTTTAAGTGTAATTTGCAAAGACTAAACGTTCACATGTTTATAACTTTAAGGAAAAACAATTTATTACCTCCTTATTCCAGTCAAAATTCATAAATATCTTTCTTCTTTTGCATTAACAAATAACATAAAAAATAATTAAAACATATAAAACACAGAATGCCTCAAAAAGATGTATAGACACTATAATACATAATTAAAAAATAATCACTGTTATTTTTTATTATTTATTTAGTATTAGTATAAATGAATTGAATTCAATTGAATAATATTTTATTTTGTATGTTGTTTGTCCAAAATTGAACCGATTTTAATTTAATTTTTAATTTACTTATCCATAACATTTAGCTCATTTACTTATTAATTATTTTGCAATAAATTAATATTGTACTTTATATATTCAGTTCATTGTTTGTTTGCTTTAGTATTGTAAGATTTGTATTGTTGTTAGTGCTTGGCTGTTATTGGCTTTTTTGTCTGTTGTCAAGCACTTTAAGATTCGCTGCGATACTACTTTCACAACTCGCAGTGCCAGACGCTAGTTCACCGAAACAAAGCGACAATTGGCGCTGTAGCAATAAGCAAATGTTGAAAAGAGACCCCTCTAATCCTTCTGGGTCCAACAAGGAACACTGTTACGGTTTGCAAACGTCTCACAATGGTATCTGCAAGATACTTGAAAGAGATGTAGTTTATAGAAAACAGGAAAGCCGATGTTAATATAACTCACAAACCAGATTTTTTTTTTGCAAATGTATTGTTACACAATTTAGAATGTTCAGTCGCGTTGTTCTACAGGAGTAGGACAATTCTTCGAAAATATTGGTAACCACACACAAAACCACAAGATGGCACAGCTCATGGTAACCAATCTGTTACGTCACGAATCGCCCTAAAGATGGAGGCAACAAGGACCTCTGAAACGTCGGTAAACATCTACCACACTACACGGCGCAACCCAGATGTCAACCATCTTCAGACTCACCGCCGTGAAAACCTCAAATCCATTACATATTATTAAATTAAATAACAAGATTAAAAGTTTTAATAAGCTTACTTATGAGTAAAAGTTATTGTATCCGTCTAACACAATTCTTTTGCGGTCTACAGATCAAATATACAAAATAGATCTAATAGTGCTATCCTCCTACTATAAAATATATAATTTTCACAACTATAATTGTGCTCCCCTATCAGATATTCCAAGATATGTGGCTGATATTATTCTCCGACTCAATTCTATTTTTATGTCCTACAGTTATTTTTCTATATTAATTAGTTCTACAACATTAGTAATAACTAGATGTGTTCTAATCAAATAATTCATAATTTAGACAATCTGATACATGTTACGTGATCATACTAAAATTCTCTGGAACTTTTCAACAAACATTTTACTGTAACAATCAATTATATAGCTATAACAGGAGAAATCCAATTATTCTGACACCATTTCACAAGAGAATGTGGACATGTGTTTAGCAATGACACAAATGGAATTTGGTAACAATGAAACTGTACGGTTACCGACTGTCATATATAGGCCTATCACGTCACCATGACTTTAAATAAAACATGTCAGTCAGCTTCTGTAACAATGCTGTTGAGACTAAAACTTTTAAAAAAATATTTCCCACTGCAGATAAACATATCTGTTGACAAATACACAGTAATTATTCCATTAGTTGAAAATTAATCACAGAAGAGTATTGATCATTCCACAAATACACCCCTCACACTACTGCCATTTTGTTATTATGAATAATGACTATACAACGCCAGAAATGTAATGATAGGTATAACAAATGGTCCATAACGAAACGTTCAATGAATGATTCAACTAATATTCATGATTGATGTAACTAATTTACAAATTCAGCTAATTCATTAATGGTATAAACATCAGCAGATCGATTAAACAACACCTATGGTAGGAATATGTAACTGATGTCTGCACTCATTGTTTACATTAATTTCTGTCGATTTGTCTACGTTCAACTGCAATTAAAATAAATTTGCTGGATTGCACTTACAACAGTTAGAGGTTTGGAAGAATTCACGTGGCAGACATAACTATATAGACGTGTTTACATATTCAATTCGCATTGGGGGTTTGTTCGTCGTAAATAATAGATGCCAAACATTGAAACAAATATTAAATTCTTCTCTTATTTATGATGTCAGAATAGGCGTCAACTACCCTACAGAGACGTCATAATATCATAAGTGTGTAACTTCCTTCTGGATTGTAATTCAACGTGTATTCCGGTAATCTCTTTTTTCACATTCAGTCCAACTTAAATCTTTAATTTTTATTTTCTTTTGTATCAAATACGTGTAAATGTTTCCTAATTCTGTTTTTTTTTAAGTTTAATTTTTTGAACTTTCAATACCATTAAGACCAAATCCTGAAAATGTCACATATAATTTCGATTCTCAAAAGACATTTGCCTAAGAGTTGTCTTAATTTATGTGCTTATCTCCTTTACAGCGTTGCTGATAGCATAATAATATAATGTAAAATAACAAATTATAGTCGGAAGCGGGCATGACATGTTTCATGACACCATTCAAAGTTTGCGCGGAGGGAGTTAAGAAATCGCAAAAAGAAATCTCAGCTGACGTAGCTGGTTCCCAGACTGAGAACTGAGCTTGAGCTATCCCGTCATAACAACTTAATTGTATCGTTCAATTACAGAAACTGCAAAGGTAAGTATAACTTAAAAATAACCTGAATTCGTCAGAAATGTTGTGTAATATGAATAAATAAACAAGCAACGTTTTCTCATTAGATGCGTCTCGTTAAAATACTAACTATTTATAGTATTGTTAAAACTGGACTTTTGATTTCAACATAAAATTTTTATTTCAGATTAAATTTCTTACAGTCCTTGGTGCTTACGGAAATTAAACGTATAATTATCGTCCCTGAGACAGCCATGTTGATTGAATTTTGAATTCTTGGAGTAGCACTTTAAGAAAGGTATACCTTAGTCCATCAGCCGTCTCTCATGGAATATATTTTGAAGCATGTGGGAACATACAGGTGCAAGCAGGCAATGACAAAGAGCCATTATATTCGGCCGGAGGCAGATTCAGCCCAGTGAGCTAACCCCGTATCCAAGAAGGAAATGCAATGGAGTCTAAATCTATGGAGTACAGGAACATTGCTAACCCTTCCCAAACCACAGCCTCAACCACAAATACTGTGTATGACGTGAATAAACTGTTCTAGGGTTGTAAAGGTGAGGTCAAATTACGTAGGAGCAGACGAAAACTCCCTCTCTGTTCCTGTAGACACTTTAATTACAGCTCTTATTACAGCAAGGGGTTCAGTTTCCAGGGCATACATACCACGCGCTTAACAATTTGTTTCTCTTGTCATCGACTGTCAGCCAATGATCAATTACTGCATTTTAGCCTACGTTGTCTGCAAAATAACGTCCCATGAAAGATTTGAGATTTTAAAAGCGATACGTGTATTCACGATTTTATGTTCTGAATGGAATATACATCCTCCATCAAACGGCCTAATAATGGAGGTAGTTAATTCTTCCAAAATTTTGGAACAAGACCAAAATAGTACACAGCGTATCAATCCAGAAGATTATCAATGACATTCCATTGATTAGGCGTATATTAGCAGACTATGCAAACTTGCACATAAATAAGCAAATATTAACAATCCGTATTATCGCCTTAATAAACATGTTAAGGAGAAATATTTTGGATCAATTTTGAGTCAAAAGAAGTATGATTTCCTAATTCCTGTCCGTTTAAATAATGACCCGTATTTAGTCATTAAGTAAGAATACAATTTCTTAGTACGTAAACTTTAAATACAATGTAAATATTCTACAGAGTTAATGGGAATTTCAATTCCACTTTAACTTCATACCATAACTGAAAGGGAAATTAAGAAAAAAAACTTGTCAAGAACCACAAACTTTTCAGAATACAAAGAACCATTTTTAATGATTTATTGTTGCGATCACAACTTCATATCAGCAACATAAAGCTACCACAGTTTATAAGTGCAGGAACTACAAGTCAATTATTTTTAATTTTTAATTTTTAGTAAGATTTTTTTTGCTGTATTATTTGTGTCTTGTTGCATACGTTATAATTGTTAATTATTAGTTTTACCATTGTTGTTTGACTAAAGTGAAATTTATGTTTATTTAATTTCATTGGGCATTTTATAATTTAGGAACACAAAACTTTTCTGCTACACATGTAATTTGCTTTAGAATAATATATGATATTACTAAAGCAACTTTTTAAGCAATTATTGAATAAACTGAAATGGACGTGTACACAACAATTTATGTTTAAGAAGTTTAAAGAAAAGAAAAATCATCACATGATATATATTTTAAACCTTTCGAGCGAATAAATGTTGGTCTCTTCGTGGAACGATTTCAAGCGGCTGATTGCCCAAGAAGATCTTATTGGGATCAATACGTGAGTTTATTGGATTCACCACCGTAACAAGGATCCTTGTAAAAGTTGACTCTTTCATCCTCTTCTTGTACTCACTTTGTTAACGTTAATCATTAAACTTGAACTATGGATATACTATGTACAAAAAGGAGGTAGTTTAACCTCAGAATTAGACCTAGTGGGCTTATGGAGGTCAATAATTCCTTTTTTAAAAAAATGTTTTTTTATGACACGTTAAAGCAAAATCCTTGCATGTCGTCGTTCTTCTAACCAGGTATGCGTCACACAATGAAAACAGAAATAGAACTAGTCAATGACTTATGTTGTTTCTATTCTCAGGAGAGAATCCCTGGTTTTAAAAACGCAACACAGACTTCAGACTCCCATGATTTCTTCATATAACACACAGTTCCTTTCACTGAATGCATTTCAGTCCATAATTTGATTTTTAAAATGACGTGTTACCCCAGTAATCATAGACTCAATTCCGTAGTAAATTTATCATTCGAAATTGTGAAAATAAGTTTTAATATAAATCGTTTGATTTATGCAGCTCCTCAATCGAATCCCGTCACTGTTTAAGTAGATGAGGTTTCTCGTTGTTTTAATTAGTAAATCAACAAGAATTTAATAATAATATTTGTAATTGTTCCATTAAAATCCTTGAACTACACAGATACAAGATATATAATACTTACGGGAAATTCAAATGTAAGAAACACTCTGAACTTCGGGTATGGTGGTTTATACTAAGAACACAAACTTCACGTGAAATGACTTGTCCTAAGTTATGACTTCATATGACCATGATGACAGACATTATCTTTGTACAACGTACTTGTCAACAAATAATGTGAGACGTAATTAAGAAGGATAAGGTTGGCAGAACATACAGAGCGCAATGGATAAATGAGAAAATCAAAAAAAAAAAAAATCCGGAAACCTTAACGACATCATGTCGCTTGAGAGATCTCAAAGTAGATGAAAGAACAACATTATAATATTCGTCATAAAGGAAAATAATTTAACGCAGTGGGCTGAATGGTAACGTGGCGCACTCGTGAATACGACATTAAAACTTCTGTTTCCATAAAGTCGTTGCACTGCTGTGGTAGGTACGCGACTAAAAGTTTCTAAAGTATGACTTCAAACCTCAAAGCCAGTTAATTACAACGCTGTTACTAATTGCGCTTTGTACTTATTCTTGGTACAAATATTAGTTGCAGAGACCTAATCACCTATTTTATCTGATACTAATATAAAACTTCTGGCTCATGAAGGTGACCTTGAATCACTGAGAATGTCGTGATTCATAGTTTGGTACTTCTGCATTGTGTTCAGCTTCAAACTGTGGTTCGTGTATCTAGAGTAAGTTTTTGTGTTGTCTTCCGCAGTTCTTCGGTCAAATGCGGAGAGAGTCTCTTAAAATAGGTCACTTCTTTGTGCATCCTTATCAGTATGTCTTCCTTCAGTGATTCTAGTATGAGAATAAGAGACTGAATAACCTACGAAGCTGAAATAGCATCGGTAAAAATTAATAATGATTATTGCGTGTTCATTAAGAACACTTCGTTCAATGAAAACGAAATAATACAGAGCGAATTAACATAGTCAATGCTCTTTCTTTATTTGTTTGTTTTGTTTTGTTTTCCTCACTAATTTCGTGCCTTCTTATTCCGGTTTCTTAACTTTCCTTAAACATATTCACTGTGTATTTACCTTCGCTTTCTTACCTTCGCCCTCTCCTCAATTCTTCAGATTGTCCCTGTCTATTCGTTTCTCTCCTCTTTCTATGGTACAAAATTTTTTTGCAATGCTAATGGAGACTGGCAGTAACCAAGAAATATTCCTCACATGTAAACAGGCGAGGTTGTTTGAAGTTCAAGTAAGAACCACTCTAATCTACCACAAGTTCCAGCGGGAAGATGTTCAATCCGGAAACACTGTATTGTCACTGAGCTATAGCTTTGAAATTCCCCGGAGAAAAGTATAGAGAATCATAAAGAAGAAACCGATGCTCACCTCGGGTTCATGCGAAGTGCACAAAAGAGAATGAAATCCTCCCGTTCCTGAAATCTGAACAGCAGGTTCAGCAGCGTATATGGTCCACGTCTCCGACAATAGCACAGCGAGTGTTGTGTTACTGAGTTCCCATTCTTCGTCAAGAAGAGATCTTTTGTTAGAGAGAGCTAAGGCCTTGAAATTTATCACGGATTTTACTGAAAAAAGCAATAAGGCTTCCGTTTCTAAATTGAAGTATCCGGTATTGAACCGTTTAGTTTAATGTCCTCGTTTCGGTGACAAACTGATAATGGAGGTACGGCTGATAAATAAAAGTACTATAAAATGATACGACACATGATATTGGTGTCATATTATCTGCACCAAAATGATAATAAATGTCTTCATTTTTCATTGCCCTGTCAGTCTACTGCAGGCGCGGATCATTACAACAAGCTTTGTGTGACTCTTTAATCAGCATATTAATCTATTAACAAATTCGTGTGTCATTAATTCATATAAATGTTTAATGTCTTTGAATGAATCCATAAAACACAAATACATTCAAGCTATAAACTATGCTTACATCTAACATAAATATCAGGAAATTTGACACACATACCTATCACCATAAAGAAACCAATGTGGACATTTAATATTGATATCCTTCACTTCCATTTTCATACATACTGTCATGAAGTGATTCACAAGAACAGAAACAATGTTCAAAATTTAAATGACCTTTTATCGTAACTTAATTCAGCCTGCATTGAAAAGCCAGTGGTATGGATGCAATTTTGTATGCACTAGATAACAGTTATATTCCTCTATAATTACTCAAATCAATTCTCTTTCTCTTCTTGTAAATACATACAACGGAAATATTTCAGTGATCAGACAATTCTTCATCGTCCAAACACAATTATAAATACAAATACAGTACGAGTTTGTGGATCTCAAAACGTAACGTGTGACTTCCTCTTTGGATCAGTCTGCAAGAAATTTGGTCAATAAATTTTAAATATTTCAATGACAATTTCAGCCTGCAACAAACCACTTTTAGGCACCGACTGCTGATCTGTAAGCATTTCAGTTTACATATCTTCGTTAAATCCATGTTCATCCATTAGCCGACAAAAGTAATTCCATCATTTATTAAAAATGCTGAATTCTGCAAGTAATTCAACTTTCTTATATTTTACCAAATT